>NC_048597.1:107013434-107203434 GCF_003668045.3 Cricetulus griseus | reverse complement strand
TGAAGCTGTGGAACCTTGGGATGGGAGTCCTGGCCAATGGAGGGAGTCCCTGGAAACATGCCTTTGAAGATATTGGCCTGACATAGCTTCCTACCCCAACTCTATGATCAGCCAAAGACAGCCCTGCCACACAGAGTCATCACAGCCTCTGGGGTGGACTGAATGCCCTGGCAGATGGGCCAAAGGAAATCCCACTTCCCTTCAGTTGCTACTGCTAGGGATTCTGTCATGGTGACTAGAAAGAGAATGGAACATTCACTGCACCCTAGTCTGTGAGGGGCTGATATGATGAAACTGTCATGAGTGAAGTAGCAGTCATAAGGCTGGCAAGAGCCAGGCTGTACACGGTGCCTGCTAAGTGCTCAAACATTTGCGAACCTCCCTCTTGGGCCTGTGTGGTGAGTGTCTCCCACACACTCACCTGAAAAAACAGCTGCAGTGTGCCCCTCTGAGAAGGTGGAATATTAAAGAGATAGGGCCTACTGTGTGGTCTGGAGGTCATTATCAACCTTGAGTGGGGTTCTAGGACCACTGCCTCTTCTTTCTCTTTTGTTTCCCAGGTACAAAGGGAGCAGGTTTGCTCTGCCAATTATTCCTGTCAAGATGTTCCTTTGCCACAGGCCCAGAGCAATAGGGCCAACCAGGTATAGATTAGAAACTCCAAGCTGTGAGCCTGCGTGAACCTCTCCTCTTTATCTGTAACTAAAGTGTCTGTTACTGAAAGGGAAAACTATCGCACTTTAGTTTAAGTCCATGTCAAACCCCTCTATTCAGACACTTAAGTATCATATTTGTTTTCTCAGGGACCACAAGCAGTACACCTGGGATGAATAAACAGTGCTGCCTTTGTATGGTTGATGGTGACACGTTTTATTAATTAAGAACCCTCCCTTCCCCAAAGTGCTCATTGCAGAAGTAGTGATGCTGGCATGGTGGAGGTCTGGCAGTGGTGTCAACCCCGGGCAAAGGAGAGGTGTGCTTTCCAGAGCATCCCACTTTGTAAACAATGACACCTGACCTCTGCATACCTCTCCTGAGGTGGATTTGAACTCTGGGCTCAGAGGAACTGCCTTCGGGATTCAGGCTTAATTACTGCCTCCCTCTCCTTGTGCCCAGAGAATAAGACCCCAGCTCAAGTCAGGGGCCAAGGAAATGAGTACATTGCTCAGCTGGCCTCCAGACACTAGGTGCTCAAGGACTTTGGGATTGCCGATACCTTGGCTGGAGCCTTCGTGAAAGTGACTGTGCAAGATCTGAGGTATGGAAATGGAAAGCCTGACTGTATCCTATGGAATGGGGCTCTAGTCTTATCCCTGAAGCACTGGTTTACTTTCTTCTAGCCTGCTTCTCTTAAAATGAAATGTTGCTTCTAGCTTTCCTTCCTTTCTTCCTTCCTTCCTCCCTCCCTCCCCCCCACTCTCTCTCTCTCTCTCTCTCTCTCTCTCTCTCTCTCTCTCTCTCTCTCTCTCGGTGCTGAGTCCTCCTCAGTTCCCTCCAGAGCCTGATGTGTGTCTCCTGTCTGCATTTTTCTTCTCTCTGCCTCCAAGCTGCTTGCTTTAGCACAGGTGTCTATTCCATGTCTTGCTTACAGTAGCATAGCCTTGCTGGAATTCAGCAAGAGGGCACTGAACACACAGTGTGCTGGTGTAAGGAGATCCCACCGAAAGACCCTCAGGCTGACCTCCCCATACCCCAGTGACCTCCTGTCACAGTCTTGGGTCCCACCATTGTCTTGTGACTTAGTCAACACTTGCCCTCAATTCCCTAGCAATAAGAGGGAAAAGCACCCACACTGAACTCAAGGTCCCAGCCTCCATCATCTTCTATGTTCTCTGTGACATGATACAGGTGGGTGGGGCCTGCAGACCTCTTTTGGAAAGCATCCCTCAGGGTGCACCAGTGAGGAGTGACATGTTCTGATAGAACCCATTCATAGCTTCTCCAGAGATTATTAACATACCAGCCACAGTTGGGGCCCACCCTCACATGCCCATTAGGACCCTGTCAAGATCTTATCAAAAATGCTGCCAGTTCCACTCAGTTGACAGTCCTGGCCTTTTTGTTTCTTGTGAACTGGCAATGACAGGCAAAAGTCACTCTGAAGGCAGGAGAAGGGTCTGTACTGTGGTTGCTTAAAATGGAACCTCCATAAGTTTTAAAAGCAGTTCTTGGAGCACTCCCCCAGAGATGTACCTCCATCACCTGCAAAGAGCCGTAAACACATCTGTGACCAAGCCCTAAGCACTTTTAGGAGTGAGCTATAAGCCCATCCAGAACTGAGCTGTAAGCACTTTTGGAACTGTGTCTGCC
This sequence comes from Cricetulus griseus, assembly GCF_003668045.3. Classification (NCBI taxonomy): domain Eukaryota; kingdom Metazoa; phylum Chordata; class Mammalia; order Rodentia; family Cricetidae; genus Cricetulus; species Cricetulus griseus. The sequence goes on along the minus strand of NC_048597.1, from coordinate 107,201,124 downwards.
ACACAGGGGAGTTGGGGGTGGATATGTTTCTGGGGACTCTAGGATTTCAGTGGTCCAGGACTAGGTCCCATCTTTTGGCATCTACCCAGAGCTGAGCACCAGACGGTTGTTGGACAGATGTGGCAAACATAGACTTCCATCATTTAATCCTCCAGCTTCCGGACGAGGCGCTGGTAGGTGTCTCTCTCCACCTGCCAGGAATGGTGTGTCCTCACGTACTCCCTTCCATTGGTCACGATTTCCTTCTCCAGCGCAGGATCGCTAAGCAGTCTCTTTGCCAACTGAATGAACTCCTGGAAAACAGGAAGTGGAAGAGAAACACATATGAGTGATGAGCGGAGGGGAGCCTGAGGAGCTGCCTGAAAGCCTATGTCTGCACCAGTGCCTGATCATCCCCCACCCACCACCCCGACCGCCACCCCATCACCACTCCTCATGTCTGACTCACAGCCTAGAGAAACAAGGCTTTCAGTGGGGGAATCAGAGTAGTGCAAACATTAAGATTAAGAAACTCTGTATATGTCAGGCCAGAGAGATGGCTCAGTAGGTAAAGGTGCCTGCTACCAAGCTTAACAACCTGAGTTCAATCCCCAAGACCCACATGATGGAAAGAGAGAATTGACTCCCATAAGTGGTAATTCAACCTCACCCCCACACCCATACACGCACAAGTAAGAACGAGCACACACTAAGACACTCACGCAGGAACTCATAAACATTTAATTACTTTTATTCTCTTAGCCACTCAGCTTGAGTAAATTCTAACCAGGAGACAGTGGCTGAGACTTTACTGTCAAGAAGGAACGTCCCCATATTCTCAAAATTATTGTTAATTAAATGTTGAATGCCTTTTATAGCTGGCAATATAAATAGCAACATTTATGTGGGTGGGATTTTATTTTTATGTATTACATACACATTTTGTAGTAAATTGGTGTTCTTTTCACCATAAAAACATAACGTATTTATTCTCACCGTGTGGCAGAACAGCCTTCATATTAAAATTATTTGAGGGGCTTAGCACTTGGGGATTACTTTATGATGCTGACCATATCTTTGATTTCTCTGATGTGGATGATTGGGCTGAAGCCGGGATCCTTGCTTAATATCACTGCAAAATGTGGGACAATTTTAGAGCAAAATCCTGGATGATGGGGGATGGACTCTGATAAAACGCCCATTTGTTTGTTTGTTTGTTTCCTCAGCAATGATATCTGGGAAAAGAAGACTTGATACAAGAGAGATCATAGCTAGAAATCAGAAGCACCATATGAAGCCAGGATACTGTCTCTGTGAGTGGAAGAGCTACCTGCCACTGTTTCCTTTGCTCTTGGTCAAGGACTGTCTGCAAAGTCAGCTGCCACGGGCCCTCCAAACCTCATGCAGGGGTCTTTGCATTGTAGTTCTGTCACTCTTCCTATTGGTGTCAAGACTTATTTTTCCTCTCTGTGACAGCAAGTGGACAAGCCTGGGATCTTACTTTTATCCATGTGGTATGTCAGAAGTTGTGATGATATAATATTGTTGTGACTTACAGGCAAAGCTTTCAAGATGGAAACTCTAGTAGATTTTAGAAGTAAAATCTAGCTTTAGTTTCTGCTCTTCTCTCTCAAGTCTACTTAAGAAATGACACAGAAAGATGCTTGGGGCAACCTCACTGAGGATGAGACACCAAGGACAGAGATGCAATGCCACTGCAAGAGGGACACCACCCTGGACCACCCAGTCCCCTGCTCAGCTATAGCACAAGTGGACTCACTTGGCTGGCAGCTGGCCCTGGGTCCCAAATGCCTCCATGGGACTCAGCTGCTTAATCAGCCATAAACACCACAGCCTGCAGCCGAGCACTTACTTTCTCCTTCCTCTCAGATGATATCCAGCTTTTAGAGTAATGTGATCCAGGGAGAAGACCCATACCCATGGTTGGCCCTATCTGTCCACACTGACTATGGTGCTATGGCAAACACATCATGGGTAAGCCTAACCCATTTCCTTGACTCAAGGACAGAAAAAATCCTGAGTCACTCCCAACCAGAAGAAGCTGGCAAAGGACAGGAGCCATGGCAAAGGTCAGGAGCTAGGATGCCTTTGACTGGTCCACACTCCATGGCTTCCCATGAATCCATGCTATGTGTGCAACATCAGACTGCATATCTGAAACCTACCAGGGGCCACCGCACCAAACAGACCAAAGAACTACAGAGCAAAGGCCACAGAAAAAGGTCTTTGGAGTGCCCACACTAAATTGGAGCAGAGGCTGATCTGCAGTCAGTCAACCTGGAGCAATCATAGGTTCTGCACAGCTCTTACCCCAGAGCACCACAGGGTATTAAAGCAGGTCAAGTGTCTTTGAGGGTAGCGCTTTCTCTAGGACCAAGAATGTACTCTTGAAAGCCACCAGTGGAGATCAGTAAAAGGCAGAGAAGATGCATACACTAAAGCAATTAAAATAAAAATCATGTATAGAAGCCCAGTTCTTCAGAGAGCTCAGAGTGAGTGGTCATGGTTGTTTACAAATCAGCCTTGGGAAAACCACGTGCTGCCCATCCCCAGTGAGTAGCCAGTAGTGGCACACTCAGTAAATCACTCAGAAATACAAAGAACACAGCCAACTAAATGAAAGGAAGGTGCAGACCAGAGCTGTCTCCAGGGTTGCAGGAGTGCAGAGCCTGGCTCCGACAGCTGTATCAAGTTGTTTGTTTGTTTGTTTGTTTGTTTTTAAGTGATACAAGCAAGCATTGTTTGTCTTCAGATAACTGTTTGCAGTTCACTTTGTTCCCATGTCATCCTCTGTTGCTGGTGTGGTGGGAACTGTATCCTTTCTTTCTTTAAAGAAAAAAATAACATTTTTAATTCTTTGAAAATTTCATATACGTATACAAAGTATCTCAATCCATTGTACTTTCTCAGCCCAGCTCTCTACTAGTCCCCGCAACACATCTTTTTACCTTCATCTCTCTTTAAAAAACTAACTCACTGAAATTAGTAGCAGATGATTTTAGAGTCACCCACTGGGCTATGAGCAACCTACCAGTAGCCACATACTCCTAAGAATGACTCTCCCTCCCCGGCAGCCATCAGCTTCCAATAGATTCTCAGCTAGGGCTACAGCCCTGGGAACCCTCCTACCCCATTTGGGCAGGAGCTTTGATTGGCTTGATCTTGGGTGGGTCTTACGCAGGTGTGGTGACTTGAATGAGAAATGTCCTCTGCCTAGTCTTTTGAACGCTTGGTCCCCACTTGGTGATGCTGTTTGGGGAGGTGTAGGTAATGCAGACTGGCTGGAGACCATAGATTACTGGGGTCAGGCTTTGAGATAAAAAGGACTCCACAACCATTACTGATTTACTCTCTGCTTCATAATTACAGTCAAGGATATGAGCTCTCAGCTTCCTGCTCTTGCCCTGTGCACCATGCTGTCCGTGCCATTATGGACACTAATCCTTTAGAACTGTGAGTCAAAAATAAAATAACCTCTTTCTTCTATAAGTTGCATGGTGTTTTCACAGCAACTGGGTGGTAGCTAAAAACGCTACCCTGTGAGTCCATGGGTGTGACTACCATGTCCTGCCCAGCAGACAGCATTCCACAGCTCTCCTCCTCAGCCCTGCCCTCCAGGAGCTTGGGGCTGATGAGGAGGCAGTGGCTCATTTACAAGAGATTGAAAGAAGAAATTAAAACTGCAGATCTGGTGCTATGGTGGGAACCCTGCCGTTACCTAGACTAAGGAGAGCTCTGCAACAAAGGAGCTAGCATGGGAATGGCATTCTACACAGCAACCAGCTCCTGTGGGCCATAACCAGTGGATCTGGGTGAAGGAAGGCATAGTGGGCCCTGTGCAGGGCCCTGAGCCTGGTCTAGCACATGCATCACTCCCTGTATGTGATGGGAAGCACAGAGGGTTCTCAGACGTGGTGGGTGGAACTGATTCTCATTATTTCAAACAGTTTCCTTTGGTGGCCCAAGGCCAGGAAAGGTGCTGCAATGGAGGTGGCTGCTGAAATAAATAGCACAGGTAGGACCAAGTGCTGCCTGGTGAAGATGGGACACAGTGGAGACAAAGCCCACAGGAAGAGGGGACAGTGGGAAACACAAGCAGAGGCACCCAGCGGATGACTGAGCCTACTTGCAGCTCCCACCTTTCCCTCTTGCAATACCCTGCCCGTGACAGCCCAAGGGCATCCTCCAAGGGATAACTCAGACACCTGCTGACTTCCAGGGTACTCACCAGCCAGCACCTTCTTTCCAGTGAACACCCACAGAGCAGCACTGTTCTGCACCTATTCAGAGATGCCATTATATCTGCCACCCACCTCCGTGCCTGATGAGGGATCCTGCAGTGGGATTGGTTGAACCCTCATAGGACATAGGCAGACTGAAAGAGTAAGGGGAGGAACCATCCCTTTGGGCCACAACTGGCCCCCTTCCCCAGGTTGGAGGTCCATGAGGTGGACCTCATCTTTGTTTTGGAGACAACACAGAGGCGAGCTTTGCATGTTAGCAAGTGACTGTGCAGAAGCTGGGATGATGGGGACACGTGGAGCTCCCTGGAGAAACCATTCATCCTTTCTCCCTCATATTTTGGGGAGATTCCTGACTAGTATGATTCTCTTGATGTTGCCCCAATACCCTGATAGCTAGGCCAGTACAGAGCCCAGGAGATGCTAAGGTCCACGGCCGAGCTAACCCCAGGTGCAGCTTCCGTTATCCTGAGGCATGAGCCCCATCTGGTGTCTCTCTCCATCCAGCCACACTCATCAAGCCCAGGCTCCGTGGGTCACTAGGGGGTTCCCCTAGGCTTGACTGTGCCATCTGTCTCCAGCAAAGGGTAGGGTTGGGCATCAGACAGGAAAGGGTCCCTACTCCTGATGAACCTGGTTAAGGAAAGGCTGAGAGAAGCCACTGTGGGGGACTGCTAGGTGGGAAAGTGCCAGAATTCCTCCCAAAAGGAAAGCAGAAGGGAGGGGGCAAGGTAAGGAGGAGGGGATGGAGGAAGGGTGTGTGTGTGTGTGTGTGTGTGTGTGTGTGTGTGTGTGTGTGTGCACGCACGCGCATATGTGTGTACGTCCATTTCTGCATCTTTCACCTGGGCTGGGCTCTTTGCAGGACCTCGGTCACTGGGGCAAAGACTCGCTCTGTCAACCCGCTCATGGTAGGTGTAACTGTCCTGACTCACAGAGTTGACCCTGCCTGTGCACCATACATAGAGGCTGAGCCCAGCTTGTCAAAGCTCTTCTCTGCCCAGGGCCCTCGCTGTCCACATTGGAGCCCTGGCCTACACCGGCTGGGACCTCTGAGCTTCCAAATGCACAGAGACTGGGAACTGGACTTTTAGTGACTATTTAACTAACTTCTATTTATTTTTGTATACCTATTATTTTTGTTTGTTTTCATTTTTTTTAAAGCATGTAGAAGTCATAGGACAACTTGCAGGTCGGTTCTCTTCTCCCACCATTAAAGTCCTAGGGATAATACTCAAATCTTCAGACTCCCTGGTAAGTGCCTTTTTACCATTAAGTGATCTTGCTGGCTCTAAATTTAAATTTGAAAACAGATACTGTCTAGATTTGATTATTCAAAAATCTACAAAGCACTTGGCACAGCATTTTCTACTTCCAGAGAGTCGTACCTCCATCTTCTGGATGAAGGAGAAGCATGCAACAGAAAGTGCCTGCAGGCCATGGTGTATTTCCAATGGAAACAAGACCCCCTGAGCACCACCACCTCCCAGCCTGAGTACCTTGCTTTCCCCAAACACAAAGTCCTCCCTGCTTAAAGAAAAAGGCACTGTTGCTAAGAAAGACATATGCCTTGTGATGGGGATGTAGCTCAGCCATTTATGGAGCCCTGAATCTGATCCCCAGGACTTCATACACTCAGTATGGTGGTGGCTGTCTATAATCTCTGCACTGGAAGATGGGGGTGGGGTTGGCGGGAGGATCAGGTATTGAGAACAGCCTGGGCTATGCGGACATTGTCTCAAAAAGAAAATGTATGTTTAAGAAAACATAATTTGGCCAGGCAGTGGTGGTGCACACCTTTAATCCCAACACTTGGGTGGTAGAGGCAGGCAGATCTCTGAGTTCAAGGCCAGCCTGGTCTAAAGACTGAGTTCCAGGACAGCACAGAGCTACACAGAGAAACCCTGTCTTGAAAAAAATAAATAAATAAAAGAAAACAAGTCATGTTGACCACTAAGAATAGGAGTTGGAATATAACATGACCTTTATAAACATTAGTCACTGCCCTCATTAATATTCCAAAGTTTATTTCTCTACAGTTGCCTAAAGAACAAATAGAAAGCTTTCTATAGGATAAGCATGAGCCTCCCTTGAAGATCCCAATCCTGGCAGAATAGGAATTCACAGTTTCTATTAAATGTCATATGGATCTTAATTTTGAAGCTATAAAACTAAGCTATAAAAACACCCAGGAAAGCCACTGGACTCATTCTTTCTTAAATGGAGAAATAACCAGATCGTTGAGGTAATGAGAAATCAATGCTGAGCAGGTTTGTAAAGCTTTGTTTAATTGAAATTTTCCAGAGGAGAAGTATACAAAAACAGAGATTATTCTGTGCCTACAACCATGAAATATGTTTAGTCATCAACCTTTTAGATAAAAAATAGATACAGATAGAGATATAGATAGATAGGAGATATAGATACATATAGATATTAGATAGATACAGATAGAAATATAGACATAAACATATGTAAATCTATACATACAGATATACATAAGATAGAGATATTAGATAGAGATGGATATAGAGATAGATGTAGATAGTTGAGGGTATTGACATAGATAGATATAGATATAAACACAGACAGATAAATATAGATGATCCAGTAGGAACCTTATAAGGTTCCCAAAGCAAAAGCCTTGTGCTATTTAGTTTTTGTCACCTTGACCCAAACTAGAGTTGCCTGGGAGGAGGGAACTTTAATTGAGAAATTCTTCTCTCCATCAGATTGGCCTGTGGGTATGTCTAAGAATTTTCTTGATTGTTGATTGATGTGGGAAGGCTCAGCCCACTGTGGATGGTACCACCCCTGGGCAAGGTGATACTAGGTTGTATAAGAAAGCAGGCTGCTGGCCGGGTGGTGGTGGTGCACATCTTTAATCCCATCACTCAGGAGGCAGAGGCAGAGGCAGGTGGATCCCTGTGAGTTTGAGGCCAGCCTCATCTACAGAATGAGTTCTAGGATAGCCAGGGCTACACAGAGAAACCCTGTGTCAGAAAAGAAGAAAAAAGAAGAATGAGGAGGAGGAAGAAGAGAGGAAGGAAGGAAGAAAAGGAAATGGAAGGAAAGGGAAGAGAAGACAAGAGAAAGCAGGCTGGGAAAGCCATGGGGAGTAAGCCAGTAAGCAGTGCTCCTCTGTCATTCCTGTTCCTGTTCCTGCTTGAGTTACTGTCCTGAATTTCCTCAGTGATGGACTGTGATTGGGATGTATAGGTCACATAAAACCTTTTTCTCCCCATGTTGCTTCTGGTCATGGTGTTTACTACAGCAATAGAAAACAAACTAATACAGCCATTTCCTTCCAGATTCCTCTCTATACTCCTTGCAAATAGCTGTCACAGGGGTTCGGGTTGGGGTTGGGGTTTCTGGTATAAGATCTGGCTTTTACCATTCATTGCCAAGGAACAAGAGCTTAGGGGCAGGTGCTGTCTTGGATGCTAGAAAACCACATAATGCAGAGACCCACATCCTGAAAGTGGGCATTAGATCTCTACTTCTTGGTGGCAGAAATCACTCTGAAGGGGTGGGCACTCTGAAGGGGCAGAAAAGAAGTTGAAGACAGAAAGGCAGCCACAAATAAAACCAATGGCTGAGTACCCTGTTCCACACAGCTCTCACCAAGGATGAACTTCAGATTCTCCCAGATGCTGGATTCATAGGCACACACTGCCATGTCCAGTTCCATACAGTGCTGGTGCCTAAACCCAGAGCCTCATGCATGCTAGGCTGGGACTCTACCAACTGAGCCACATCCCAGCATCTAAAATGATCCTCTTTCTAGATGTCAATACATCCCATGTTCTTCCACCTCCACATCTAGCTATGCTGTATGGTCCATGGGTTTCCCTTGCTTTCTCTCCTCCCTCAAGCTTACATGGTGCCTGGCCAAATTCAACTTTTATGTTCCACAAACCAAGACCCTTTTCTTCTGCTGCCTGCCCATTAGAACTACTCTGAGCTCCCAGACTCTGCTCAAGGTTTCTGGCTATGTACCCTACCCCCTTACACAGGCCCAATCTCTCTGAACTCTTCAGCCTTTTATTTCCTGCCCTACATGGGGAGATCAGATTTCTTTATGTTCTCAATTAAGGAACAACAGCTAATGCTGAATGAGTAACTATATTTAGCTTGGATTCAAAGAGCATTTATGCTTACACATTATGTATGTCCTGTGCATTTCATATACATATTTTAACTCCCAAAGCTGGTGGCCTGACAGGACAGTTCATCTTAATAAATGCAATGCTGATTCTCGTACATATTTGAATCCAGATTTGAAATTACAATTACCCTGCCTGCAGCCAACCAATGAGTGGTTAAAGTCTGAGTTCCGCATCGGTTGAGATGAATACAATGCCAGCCTGGAGTTCCTTAAATTTTGCATTATTTGTTTTTAAAGCAACATATTCTGCCATGCACTGGGCAAAGTCTGATGGAGATGATGAGGACAACAAAGTACGTGCAATATCCGTCTCGCGCACCATTTCAGAGTGTGAAGAATCACAACTCTTCCGGCATAGAACCAGGAAGGCCTGCTGTTCAAAACATCCTTGGTAAAGCCAATGTGGAGATGCTGAGTTGAAACACATCTGCAAGTAAGTTCTGTAGTGGGGGTGTGGGGGTGTGGGGGTGTGGGGGTGTGGATGTGTCTGTGGCTTGTAGGGGCTTGTGCTGACCTGAGAGGACCTGAACATAAGAGGCAGAGAACTGTACTCCCAGGTCCCAGAATCCCCAGTGTCACAAGGCACCAGGAGGCTAGAGATCCCTTTCTTATGCTCCACCCTGCCCCAGACAACCACTTAAGAAAACACCTATGCATTTGTTTTTTGTTTGTTTGTTTGTTTTTACATGAGGTTACTTATGTTTTGTTAGATAAGGTGTCACATAGCTCAGGCTGGTCTTGTCAAACTAGCTATATAGCAGAGGTTGACCTTGAACTTCTGATCCTCCTACTTCTACCTCCTCAATGCTCTGTGACAGGTATGCACTACCAGGCCTGGTTTATGCATGCCAATCAAGTCACTTAATCAACTGATCTAAAATCCTCAGGTCTGAAGTACCCTGGATTTCTTAAGGGTGCACGTCCCTCCAGGATGAGCACAGAAACCATGAAACTTGCTGGGAGGCTTACAAGGAACCTAAGTTTACAACCCTTCTTCATACAGACAGACAGAAATCACACCAATGAAGCAAACATGGGGAAAGGACTCTCTTTACCTGAGGGTTTGAAAACAGCAGTCCTGTGACTCCGTGCTCCACCACAGCTGAGTTCCCAGGGATGTTCCTAGCCAGCACGGGAACTTCCAAATCCATTGCCTGTGAAGGTAGGAGGACAGAAGGTGTGGGCTGTCATTTAGGAATCAGACAAGGGGGCTGGAAGATGGCTAAGGCAGTAAAGTGTTTGCCCTGCAAGCATGAGGGCCCGAATTCAATCCCTTAGGATTCGTGTTAAAAAACAAAACCATAACCAGGCATGGTGGTGCATATCTGTAATCTTAATACTGAGTATGGGGCTGAGTTCTGGCAAGACAGGGATTCCTAGAGCTTACTGGCCAGCCAGTCTAACCTAATCGTCAGACTCTATCTCAAAAAACTAAGGTGGATGGGACTGAAGAGATGGCTCAGGGGTTAAGTGTGCTTACTGCTCATGCAAATGAAAGTTCAGCTTCCAGAACCCAAGCTGAACAGCTCACAGTCACCAGTGACTCAAAATCAAGGGGATCCAACACCCTCTTCAGACCACCATGGCCACTCCCACACATGTGCACATATCCCACACAAACACACATGAATGTACATAATTAAAAATAAAAATAAATCTTTTTTAAAAAATGGCAAATCCTAAGCACAGACGAGATCCGAGAACATGAACACACAGAGAAGCTGGTCCTGGTAGCACTACAGCTGGCAAAGCCATGCGCTAGACAGTGTTTGGAAATAGGCATGCTCGTATTCAGGGCAAATCCACGGAGTGAACAGGGAAAGATGAAGGAGGGGGTGAGCTTGGCTCAAGGGATAGACACACAAAATGTCAGAACATAAGACACACAGCCCCCTTCCATAAACAGGCCCACTTGGCCTCCCTAGACCAGCTCACCCTCCTCTTGCAGGGTAGAAAGAACCTCCCTGTATAGCTCTCTAAGAACTTGCCCCCACACACACTTTTTTCAGAGCTACCTACAGTTTATAGAAAGTCTTTATTTTTCATGGCTGAGAAGTCACGAGGAACTCAGCTGATCGAACTGCACCCCCAAACAAAGAACGCTCAGGCTTTGAGGATGCACAGCTCTCCTGCATGTGTGGCTTATGAAGCTTCCAGTCAGTCCTGGGTCACACCTGAAGCTAAACACTGCCCTATCTATATGTTCTCAAAGAGGGATTTGCTTTGCTTAGATTTTGGTGGCATGATTGCATTCTGAGTGACCATTGCTAGTGTGGGAAAACGACTTGATCTGAGGATGTTCATACTGATGCATAGAATTGAGCAGAGGGTGTGTTCTGGTGGGTGTTGGCCAGTGGATGGTGGTATGGTTCTTCTATGCCGAAGACTGCACAGCCCCTTGCAAATTTCCTCATCTCCTGCAGCATCCACATCCCAAATAAATGCCCTTAGCACATCTTTCTAGTTCTGACATTTGAAAAATAGCTTTTCAAAAGAATAAGTGATGGTCCTGTCCCATGCACCCACTTAAAATCTCTCTCTCTCTCTCTCTCTCTCTCTCTCTCTCTCTCTCTCTCTCTCTCTCTCCCTCCCTCCCCCTCTCTCCCTCCTCCCTTCCTCCTCACACACACACCCTGACACTAAAATGCCCAAGTGTTTTGAAACGCTCTTACAGGGTTGTTCAAGGTTCTCCAATCAGTAGCTCTGGCACTACTCATTAAGGTCCAGCATTCTCTTCTTGCTCTTAGCTTTAGAGCATAGCCTTCCTTCCATGGGGTGGAGGGGGGGGGGTACTGTGTATGTCTGAGTGTGATTGCACCTATGTTGGTGCTCCAGACAGGAACACTGGGAATATGAAGGCATCCTTGTGTGTGGAGGGGTACATGTGGATGTATAGAAGACAAGAGGAAGACTTAAAGTGGCCTTCCTCAGAAACTGTCTATCTTATCTTTTTGAAACAGGCTCTTTCCCTGGCCTGCAGCTCACAGATTCTATTGGGCTGACTGTCCAGGGAGCCCTAGGGATCTGCCTGTCTCCCCTCTCCACTATCCCCAGCCCTGGGATAATGCTCACAAGCAACCATGCCCAGCTTTTCCTTAGAGAGTAGCTCCAGCTCTAGTGATTGGAGAACCTTGAAGGACCCTGTAAGAGTGTTTCAAAATACTTGTGCCATTTTGTTATCAGTGTGTGTGTGTGTGTGTGTATTGGGGGGGGGGAGGTAGGGAGGAGGGAGGAGAGAGAGAAGTGGGGGGGAAGCAAACAATTTACAAACTGAGTCATCTCCCCATCCCCTTCCTTTAAGGTAGTTCTATGTAGGTCTCAAATCCAGAATATGCTTGCACAATAAGCTTGAATGGGAAATGCCTAGCAGGCTTTTAGCAATTAACATCCAGTTGCTGTGCATCCAGCCGAGATTTGCCTTTGAGGAGCTTTCAGGGAGAAGTGTGTTTTTAGCCAATGGGCATTTGTACTTGCCTGCAATAGGAAAGCAGATCCAGAAAGGTCAAAGGGTCACCCTGCAGACCAGTGATGGGCATGCACTCTGTGATTAACTACCCTGGCCATCTGAAGTGATTCTGATGAGAAAGACGCACTTATCCCTCCCCCTAAAATCAACTTCATTAAGAGCCCTTCGCCCAAAGGTTACTTTGACTTCTCAAAGGAACACCACATCAACATTTTGAGGGCATCCAGATTGCTAACAGCTGCCTTTTCTGTGAGGCAAGCCAAAACCGACAGCAATTCCTCCACAGAGAAAGCTGGGTGTGCTGCTTAGAGAACCACTCAGCAAAGGCCAGACTCATGACCTCTTCTTAAGAAATAGGAAGCAAAAAAAAAAAAATTGTATTTACATACAGAAGAACAATTTGGGTGCCTGTTCTACACTAGTTTCAAAGTTAGTTGCTGAAGGGACAGACTGCCCCCAAGTGGCTGGGGCTGAGTACACAACCGAAGTTGACCACTTACCACAGAGCACAGGGAGAGCTGGCTTCTTGGCCAAACAGAGAGATGACATAAAGCCATGTCACTTATTTTCAGAGCAGTGAATGCAAATTCACACCCACGTGGGGTGGCTTACACCCACCTGCAGCTCCAGCTCCAGGGTAACTGGATGCCATCTTCTGGTCTTCACCAGCAACTGCACTCACTTGTACACATTCCCAGACACATGTGCATACCATAACTTAAAAATTCTTAAACAAATCTTTGGAGGAAAAAAAAAAAAAACAGAGGGAAAGAAGAACAATCCAGTACCCCATCCTCAACATTCGAGCTGCACTAACCTCCAAGATGGCGGCTGACATGCCCTCAGAGACTGAGCTGTTGACCAGAGCGAAGCAGCTCTTCACCACTGCATGCAGGTCTTCCTGGCACATCTCCCGGATCAGCCGCACCCCTGCAGCCCTGAAATAACACAGCAGAGACAGCATGCTTGTTTCTGCCCATCTCATAGTCCCACTCAAATTTTATGTGAACAATTGAGACCCAACTTGTATAGCCAACAAAGCTGGGTCCCTTGTTCCTGGCAGGAAAAAAAAAAATGCAATTTAAACAGATACACTGTGATGGGGGATGCCCTTCTGTATGCTATGAATGTATGTTTCTCTTATTGGTTGCTGAATAAAGCTGTTTTGGCCAATGGACAAGCATGATGTAGCCAGGTAAGAAGTATAGGTGGGGCTACCAGACTAGAAGAATTCGGGTAAGAGGAACTCAGAGAATGAGTCAAGAGTGAGACCCTATGTAGCTGCCAAGGAAGCAAGAGACCCGGGCATCACCAGTAAGCCAAGACCACATGGAGAAACACAGAATAATAGAAATGGATTAATAATTAAGAAATATCTAGCCAATAAGAAGCCTGAGCCATCAGCCAGTTTATAATTAATACAAGACTCTGTGTGTTTATTTTGAACTGAATGGCTGCAGGGCAAGGCAGGACAGAAACTTCTGTCAACAACACTGATCAGTTATCTCCAAAGAGACTATCGATGTCAGCTCAACATGTCTTCCAAATCTTTGTTAAGATTTATTTTTTTATGTGTATTTGTGTTTGCTGCATGTATGCATGTGCACCATGTGGCTGCAGTACACACAGAGGCCAGAAGAGGGCATTGAGATCCTCTGGAACTGGAATTACAGGTGATTGTGAGCCACCACGTGGCTGTTGGGAACTGAACCTGGGTCTGCTACAAGAGCAACTAGTGTTCTTCACCAAATGAGCCATTATCTCTCCAGTCCTCAAAACTTCTGTTATTTTAAAATCATCTCTCTCTTTTTTATTTTTAGCTGGTGTGGTCAGTAAAAATTATCATCTTCAAGTGGCCTTTATACCTAGAATCCCACCATACAGAAGGCTTCTGATTCCAGTCCAGCCTGGGATATGCAGTGAGACAAAGTTGTTTGCTCTGACCTTTCCACAGGTGACTAAGGAGGTTGGGCATCTTACACTTTGAGGGCATCCGTTCATTTGCCTGTACCTTGGAGTCCAAAGCATGACCTTGAGGGATCATAGGGAACATTGAAGGTTGTGGTACTTGCAACCCGCTTAGAGCAGAATCTGTGATGGGCAAGGTGGAACTCAGAAACCACTCTGCCACTGAGGATTCCTTGTATGCAAGATGCCCCCTGCCTGTGGATGCCACCTACCTCCTCACCCGATCTTTCACTTCCCTTGTAAACACTGGATCTACCTGGAAAAAAGAAGGACAAGAAACACTTAAAAACTCTGACCCTGGGGCTGGCACATGGCCCAGCAGGTGGAGGCCCTTACTGTAAAAGCCTGAGGATCTGGATTTGATCCAGAAACTCATATGGTTGGAGAAGATAACTGACTCTCCAAAGTTCTCCTCTCACTTCCACACATGCACCATGGCATGTAAACACACACACACACACACACACACACACACACACACACACACACACACACAGAGTAATTTTTTTAATCCTAACCCTGTAAGTGGGGGCCAGCTGGTGGAGCCACTAACTCATATGCAAAAAGCCCTGGGTTCAATCCCTAGCCTTGCATAAACCATGTGTGATAATGAAAGCCTGTAATCTTAACACTTGGAAGGAGGCAAAAGGATCAGGAGTTCATCTTCTGCTGAGTGGCAAATTCCAGGCCAGCCTGGGAAATTTGAAAGACCCTGCCTGGGGCTGGGGTGAGCCTGACTAAATCTAAGTCTCCAGAGCATGAATTGTAACAGGCTCAAAGTCCACCCAGCAGTTCAGAAAGCAAGAAGATAGGAAAAAAGCAGAGGAACAGTCCAAGTATAGCAGTCACACAACAAAGACAAGAAGAGGAAAGATCAGGGGACACATGGACTGTGTGTGCCACCTTCTATGAGAGTTGAGTCCAGGGAAACCTCCCAGCTTCAAAGGACAGTGGCGTGTGCCTACAGACAGGACAATTTAACTGCCCAATCCTGCAGGGGAAGGCTTGCTTTCTTAAGTGATGCAGATTGAATCTGTAATAAAAACAATCAAGAGGATGCTCAGGAAGCCTTAGTAAGCCTAGTTCATGGAATTACGTTTGTTTTTAATGGGGAGCCTTCTCAGAAATATGGCTTTCAAATCAAGGGCGCGCCCCCTCAGCTGATGAATAACAAAAATGTGTTAATGTGTTTATCCACATGAGTATTATTCAGACACAAAGAGAAAGGCCTAAATTATGTTAGTAACATAAACGAATCCAGAAAACAATGTGTTAGGGCAGACAAGATGGTGCACACCTGTGATACAGCCCTCAGGGCTGGAGGCAGGAGGATCAGAAGTTCAAGGTCGTGCTTGGCTACATACTGAGTTCAAGGTCAGTTTGCTTCCCCAAAGCTGCAGAGTCACTCAACATGCTTGTTTAAATTGGCCACAAACTCCTCACTGAGACAGCTGACAAACTACATCAGACAGACTGGTCCCTCAGTGTCTCCCGCCTGACTGCTATTACCAACAGTGAATACAATTTTAAAACAAAGCTTTCTTCAACACGGAATTCTACACTCAGCAAGATGAAGATGGCTCAGTAAGTCAAGATGCTGACCTGAATTGGACCTCCACGACCCACACGCACTATGGCGCTTGTGCCTCCTCTAAAATAAATATGCAAATAAATGTAATTTTAAAAAAATTAGGGACTGGAATGGCGACACTCCTCTTTAATTCCAATACTTGGGAGGCAAAGGCATGTGGATCTCTGCTGTGATAGAGGCAAGCCTGGTCTACATGGTGAGTCATCTGAAGCTAAGTAATGAGATCCAGTCTCAAAAAAAAAAAAAAAAAAAAAGGAAGAAAGAAAGAAAGAAGAAGGTTTATTTTAGGTAGAGAGATGGCTCAATGGCATCTGCGTGCAACACATACATAAAAAATGCATTTTTAAAACTTTTTCTTTAAAAAAAACCCTAGACATTGCCTCAAAGACACAGCAAGAGTGTGAACCAGCTCATGAATGCAGGGTACCAACAGCCCCTCCTGACACTGGCTCCAGCCGCGCTTCGAGGAAAGCGGATCCAATTCCTGTTCTCATTTACACGTTGCCAATAGCCATCATGAATTACAAGCATGCTGGCTAGCTGAAAGCAAATGCCGGAACAGCTAGCTTATAATGGCAGGTGATATAATGCCGTCTTGTAGAAACTCAGTTTCACTTTGTCCTGAGAGTAAGTGCTGAGAGGTGCACCTTGACAGCTCAGATACCTGCCCAAGATCCCAAAGGCCTGGAGGTGGTAGGCTTACTGACATCCCTGGGGCAGCTACATGGCTGGGAATCTGAAGGGCAACATTATATCACACATGAATGCATATGAATTTGTAATAATTCCTAGGAAGATCTGTGCAGAGAGAGGCTCACAGTTATGAACGACAAATTGCTGCTGTTTCAGCTCTTAATAATTACTACTCCGTGGCCACTTAAGCCAGAAGAACATGTGCTAAGCCTTTTACAGTCATTAGCTTAGTTCTTGAACAATGCTATTACCCAACACTTCGATACAGGAGGACTGAGAAGGGTTGAGTAACTTCATCAGAGCCCCAGAGCAGGAGAGCTATTGGGCCAGTGTTCCAATCTGGGCAGACTGCAAGCCAAGCTCTCTCTTGGTTCTGCTTGATTTCATTAGATGACCCCTAGAAAGTTTGAGGGAAAGCAGCTGGAGAGATGGCTCAGTTGGTAAAGGGTTCTCCTTAACAACCATAAAGACCTCAGTTCAATCCCCAGAACCCACATTTTAAAAAGCCAGATCTCAGGCCTAGAGAGATGGGTCAGTGGTTAAGAGCACTGGCTGCTCTCTCAGAGGACCTGGGTTCAATTCCCAGCACCCACATGGCAGGTCACAACTGTTCCAGTTCCAGGGGATCCCACAACTTCACACATATATGTAGGCAGGCAAAACACTAATGCATATAAAATAAAAAAATAAGTAGTCATTTTTTAAAAAATATTTAAAAAAGCCAGGTGCCAGAGCTGGAGAGATGGTGTTATATATAGTGCATGCTCATAATTCTAGTTTGGGGGTAGGGAAGTGGAGAGCCCTAGAACAATGAAAGATTCTGTCATTTTTTTTGGGGGGGGGGTGTTTCAAGGCAGCGTTTCTCTGTGCCTTTGCAGGCTGTCCTGGAACTCAGTCTATAGACCAAACTGGCCTCCAACTCACAGAGATCTGCTTGCGTCTGCCTCCTGAGTGCTGGTGTGCCCCACCACTGCCTGGCTGAAAGAGTCTGTCTTAAAATAATGAAAAGGTGGATGGTTCTTCACAGGAATGTGCACTAATTCGTGCATGCACACACACACACATGCACCCACCACACACATGCACACACACACATTGCAAAGGTCCATGAAATACCTGCCACCTTCCTCACTATGCC
This sequence comes from Cricetulus griseus, assembly GCF_003668045.3. NCBI lineage: Eukaryota > Metazoa > Chordata > Mammalia > Rodentia > Cricetidae > Cricetulus > Cricetulus griseus. The sequence goes on along the minus strand of NC_048597.1, from coordinate 107,183,859 downwards.
CCCTCTGTCCCAGTCTCCAGGAGTCATCCTCCAGGATGCAGCTGGTGCCATATCTCTGAAATGCTTTTTTTCTTTTAAGATTTATTTATTTTATTATGTATAAAACATTCTGCTTCCATGTATATCTGCACACCAGAAGAGGGCACCAGATCTCATAACAGATGGTTGTGAGCCACCATGTGGTTGCTGGAATTGAACTCAGGACCTCTGGAAGAGCAGTCGGTGCTCTTAACTGCTGAGCCATCTCTCCAGCCCCCTCTGAAATGCTTTTAATCCCCGGGACTGCCCTGGCTAGAAACACCACCTCCTCCCCAACTGTCCCGCTCCCTGCCACTGAGGGTCACCATCTCTCATAGTGCTGCCTCTCTTTCCTCTGCACCTCTGTCTCCTTCCCTGGACCCCATGCAGTGACTAGAACATAGTCCTGTGCATGAGAGAACTCCCTTCCCACTTCCCATTCCCGGGCAGCATGCTCCAATTATCCTAAGCAACTAGATCCTATTACAACACCAGCATATTCCCATGTAAAAAAAGAAACCCTCCAATGAAACCCTCCTCTGGGCTGGCCAGATGGCTCAATGGGCAAATGCGCTTGCCACCAAGCCACAGTGACTTCAGCTTGATCCTTGGGACACCCCACCCCACCTCTACCCCAGAAAGTTGTCCTTTGACCTCTAGACACGTGAATCATATCACATACACACACATATAAAAATAACAAAAAAACAAAAGCCTTTTGTTCTATATGTTAGTTTTCATGTTAGCATCTTATGTGGGGTTAGTTACTTCAGCCAGGCCCTCGTCTTTCTGTCTTTATTAGCATGCTTTGGCTCTCATGATGAACTATTCGGGGAAAGATAATTTGTCAAGGAAACAAGTTCGTGTTCTGAGATGGCTGAAATGCAAAGCTGGAGCGTAGCTAAGGAGCGAAGAGCGAGTCTTACGATGAAACCACAATTGGCACGGGCTTTCTCTGGGTTTACTTTCCACGTCAGTTCATTTTCAAATCTCTTAGTGAAGCCGAGTGGAACAAAACACAAGATAAAGAGCAAAGGAAGAGTGGATGTTGTTACTTAATGAAATTTTTAAAGGAAAAAAAAGCACTGAGGGCGGCGTAAAGAAAAATTCTCATTTCCTCCTTCCAAGCTTGTTTATTTCCTAACAAAATATATTGTTTCAACTCTCTCGGGCTTAGGGGAAATAATCTTTGCTGTAAGAAGTTACTGGGCAAAGTCATTAAGCTGTCATGCCCAAAGCAAACGTTCCAGCCTCCAGTGCACCTTATCAAAGAGCAGGGAAAGGTACCGTACAAGACGTCCTGTGAGCAGGAACACATGCCTCTCTCAAACAGGGGAACTAAAAGATCAAAGGTGTGGTATAGAAACCCCAAGCTGAACACAGAGTATCCTGCATCTAGAACAGGATCCCGGCAGTCAGAGCAGAGAGGGAACATTGGCTATAATGGTCCCTTCTGCTTTCTGTAGCCACAGGACACTACCCCAGGGACAGGAACTGCTCAAGTTTCCACTCAGCAAACTGGGAGGCAGGTACCACTGTCTCAGTCATCCCTGCTTTGCAGATGGGGAAACTGAAGCACGTGGTTAAGTCAAGAGCAGCCAGGTAGTTGTCCCCCAAAGTCAATGAGGGACATGACAACCTTCACCATACAGCCACATGACCCAGCTTTTCTCACAACACAGAGACAGCAAGTAATGGTGGTGAGACCTTGGCAGGCACCCGGCACTCATGTACTGCACATACATAATGCAGGTCAAACACATATATGTAAGAAATGAGATGGATCTTTAAAATGTGTGTACACATAAACAGTTTGGGGTTTTACTGTGGCTGTTGCTGTTCAGCATCCTATCTCATCCCAGCCTGCCCATGGCTCATGCTCACTTATCGACACTGAACAGGGTCTAATGAATGACCTCACATGAGGGTCCTGTCCCTATGAAAGGACAGCCAAACACCCACCTGAGCCCTGAGCCTGGAGCAGACAGCCAAGTCTAAGAGGCAAGGTGGGTCGGGCTCCGTTTCCCCCAGGCCCTCAGACTTAAGAGGCACTTGTCTCAATGAGCCGAGCCATACTGAGTTCATTTCTAGGCACTTCAGTGTTGGCCGAGATTTCTCCTTTGAGTCTGTAAGATGTCCTCTGGCAGGCTTTGGGCTGGGAGCCTTTTTTGGTGCTTGTGGCTGGCTGAGGTGTGTGAATGATCATACTCAGTGTTTTCACCAGTCTTCTGCATTATTGGGACTACAAGGCAGAGCTTAGTCACTGCTGAACGCCACAGTGACTCCCCAGTAACAGCCGGGCTCTGCTTCATGGGCCGTGATCTAGCCCAGTTGACACAATTTTGCCAAGAGGCATGGGACATGACCTGAAAAAGCTAAGTGAGCCTGCCCAGCATCCCACTTATACTACAAGTGTTTATTGCAACACGAGCTCTGTGGAGAGCAAAGACAGAAATGGACCAAAAGAAAGTGCATTCAGGAGGCTGGGGATGGGGTGGTATTAATGTATGCTGCAGCCATTGAAACAAGAATTGTAATGTGTCCTGACACTTGGCAAACCCACCTCATCAGCATGTGAGCCCCTAACACTGCAGCAGATACTCAAAGTCAAGTACGAAATGGCTTAAGTCTCCTCCTGCTCCAGACTCAGAGCAAGGATAAATTGAGCACTTGAGTGTGACCATTTTAGACATGTGGAGGTTTTGAAATGATAAAGAATGAGTTTGTATAGAGAGGTCAGAAAAAAAACAAAAAACATCTGAAAAGGGCTCCACCTGGAGCCAGGCCTGACACTGGGGAGTTTCATCTCAGGAGAAGCAGCTGTGCAGGCTTCAGGAGGGTGTGCCACTGACCTGCCTGTGGGCGAGGCTGCAGGTTATTTACTTGATTGGTGATTGATGTAGGCATCGTCCAGCCCCCTATGGGCAGTATCATCCCTGGCCAGGTAGTCCTGGGTCGTTAAGAAAGCAAGTTGGCTGGGAGGAGCAAGCCAGTTAAGCAGGGTTCCTCCATGGCCTCTACAATTCCTGCCTTTGGGTTTCTGTACCATTTGAGTTACTGCCCTGGCTCCCCTTTGTGATGAAGTGTGAGTTGTAAGTCAAATGAACCCTTTCCCCATCTAAGTTGATTTTTGTTATGGTGTTTATCACAGGAACAGAAAACAAACTAGGGTGGGAAATAGATTCAGGAAGTGGGTGGGGACTTGCTGTGTTGGAGCTGCCAGGGTTGTTTTGGGGGAGGATTGTGTGAGGATTTGGGAGCTTTTGGCTGAAAGAAGCTGTTCAGTCCTCAGACTCGGTGGGCTGCTGTTATATGAGGTTGGAGGATAATGCCGACAGCAGAGTAGACAATAGAGACCTGGCTTATGGGTATCTGAGGGGGAGTTTGAGAGTCTCTCAGAGACCCTATCAGGGCCATTCCTTCATGTGGTATTTTAAGCTGCAAGTCTCATTTCAGGTTTGCTGGGAATGAAAAGTAAGCTGTGATTAATAAGAGACCAGCACCATTCAGGAGGAATCTTCTAGGTGTTTCCTTGGGGTCGGCATGCAGATGCAGTGGTTCAGAGGGCAACATCTCAAGCTTTCAGTCAAACTTAGTAAGGTGTGGAAATCTCCCCACGTGTTCCTAGTTTGCAGGTATAGGGGATTCAAGAGAGCAACCTATGGCAAGCAGGGCTAGAGTCCCCTCAGAGAAGCCTCAGCTGTAGTGGAGGCTTCAGGCTTGAAGGGGCCGTGGAGAGGATCTGAGATTTTTGATGCCATGGGGGCAGAGTTAGGGTCCCTAAGGGGAGCCCAGACAGAAGATACTGGTGAAGGTGCAGCCTCAATTGCAGTGGCGACCCTGGGACTTAGGGTTTCATGGAGAGGAGCTGAGGCTTGGCAATGGTGAGGGGTGAAGCCTTAGCTCCAGGGGAGGCCCCAGAATATTGGAGATGCCAGCTGATGGAATGACTACTAGGGACAGTGACAAGTGTGGGATGGAGCTAACCTGAGTATGCAGGACCATCAGTGTATGCTGCGGTGGCAGAATCAGAGAGCTGGGACTGTCCAAGCCCTTTGGAGCCTGGTTCGTGATGGAGTCCCAGATGCCAGACGCTGAACTAGTTACACTGTTGGAGTTTGGATTTGCTTTGATCTGATACTAACTGTGCCCTGCTTCTTTCCTCTTGAAATAAGAAGTGTGTAACTTTATTTTGAATTTTATAGGAAGCCACAGTTAAGAGATTTTGAACTTTTAAAGTGCTGAGTTTTTTTTCTGAAGACTGGTACTTCTAATGCTATATTTATTGTATATTATATCATGAGATTCACACAAGATCTCCTCACTGTGGCCTCTGACATGGCTGTACAGATTCTAGTCCTTGATTGTGTGTGTGTTTATGGGTTTTTTTAATTTGGCTGCACATGTACCACTGGACAACATTTGGGAATTGTTTCTCTCCTGCCATTATGTGGATCCCTGGGATTGAACTCTAGAACCAACAGGCTTAGCAGCAATCACCTTTACCCACAGAGCCATTTTACTAGCCCCTCCCCATCTTGGTTGTCTTTATTAGCATCTTTGGCCTCATTCTAGGTAATCACAATTATTTCCAAAGGCTGTGAGAACACAGACAACAGCTGGGCATGCTGGGAAGGTCCATGGGGCCCTAATAAGACAAATAGATGAGGCTCTGAGAAGTTGGGGGAGTGAAAGTGAGGTCAGTTCCTTGACTAATGCTACGGAGAATCTGTTTCCTTCCAATTAAAGCATTTCCTCCTGAATGGAGGTGGGAGGCTCAGGAAAGACATAAGAAAGTCTCAGGACTCACTGGGCCTCCTGAGGTCACAGAAGCAGGGAGGCAGTTGTTAAGAAAGAGGAGACTCTTCAGGAGAACTGTCTGCAGATTGGGCAGGTAGCCCCAGGGATGCATCATCACCCAGGCTGGGTAGGATTTTTTGGTGTCGTAACTAGCCACTATTGAGTCACCCATGTTCCTGTCAGGAACACGAATAACCTCACTGGTTCACCAAGACGGACTTGTATGCATTAGCTTCCTTGGCTTGTGATTCCCCTCTCTATCAGAGTGTCAGTAAACACTCCCAGCTTGCTGATCATCTGGCCAAACAAAACAAGGATGATAGGAGAGATGGCTCATACTGCACAGATGAGAGTTCCAATCAACACCACAGATGGTTTGTCTTCACTCAGATAGGCTACTATAACTTGGGTGACCTGCAAACATAGCAGAGAGGCACAGAGGCTCGAAGCCAGGACCCCTAAGGCATTAGCAGGCTGAGTGTTTCATGGGGTGTGCTTCCTGTTTCATAGGTGGTGGCCTCTTGCTGTGTCCACACACAATGAAAAAGTCAAGGCAGCTCACTGGGGAGGCTTCTAGAAGGACACTGAGCACACTGATGAGGGCTCTCTCCATCCCCTTAATATAGTCACCTCCCAGAGACCTGGTCTCATCATATTGCAAGACAGGATTTCAGCAGAGGAATTTGGAAGGAAAGGTGCACAGTGGGAAGCCTGGAACAGAAGCCATGTGAAGACAGAGTGGTCATGGCCATGCAGATCCCGGAGGGCTAGCTGGGTTCAAGAGCAGTTCTGGCTGAGCAGTGGTGACTCACACCTCTAGTACCAGCATTGAGGAGGCAGAAGCAGGCGGATCTCTGAGTTCGAGGCCAGTGTGGTGTACAAAGCTACACAGAGAAAGCCTGTCTCGAAAAACCAAAAGGAGAGGAGGAGGAGGAGGAGGAGGAGGAGGAGGAGGAGGAGGAGGAGGAAGAAGAAGAAGAAGAAGAAGAAGAAGAAGAAGAAGAAGAAGAAGAAGAAGAAGAAGAAGAAGAAGAAGAAAGAGTTGAGCAGTTAAAAGATTCCAAAAAAAATACTTCGGACCATACATAGAACGTGGCTTATATATTTTTAAATGAGTTCCTCTTTATAGGAACCACATAAGAATTTCCCATAAGACTTACCTAATTATCCCTTGCAACAGTAAATTAGTTTGAATTAATTGTAATCTTTACAGTAAGTCATCCATAAAGGTGAACAGAATCTTTAGCTTTAACTTTGGTCTGATCTCTCTCTCTCTCTCTCCCACCCTCCCTCCCTCCCTCCCTCCCTCCCCCCCCTATGTATCTCTCTCTCTCATTCTCTCCCTCCCTCTCTCTCTCTCTCTCACCCATGTGATTCTGGGAACTGAATCCAGGGCCTTGTACATACAAGGTTGACATGTGCACTACCACTGAGATATGACCCAGATGATTTCATTTTTTAAAAATATTTTTACATATCTGCAAGTCTTGCATGTATGTATGCATTGCATTGCATTACATGTGTGCAGTTCCTGAAGAGCCAGATGAGAGTGTTGGGCCCCTTGGAACTGAAGTTACAAATGGTTGTTAGCCAACATACAGGTGTAAGCAACCAAACCTGGGTCCTCTGGAATAGTAGCCAGTGCTTTTATTGACTGAACCACCTCTCCAGCCCTTGCTTTACACTTTTAAAAAGGCAAATTATGGGCCAAGGAGCTAGCTTGGCAATAGAGGTGCTCACCACCATGCCTGACACCTGAGTTTAATTTCTGGGACTCACATGGTAGAAAGACTCTCTGACCTCCACATGTGTGCTATAGACACATGACCACCCCCACAGCACATAACATAAACAATAAAGTGTAATAAAAGGGCAAACTTACTTCAGTTTCTTAAAGAAAAAAAAGCCTAGATCTATAGAAGAGGAACATAAACTAGTTTTTTAAAAATGTATTATAAGTCAATAGAGAGGCTGGAGAGATGACTCCACAGTTAGAGTTTGTACTGCTCTTACAGAGAACCTGAATTCCATTCTGAGCACCCACACTGGGCACCTGACAACCACTTCGGAATCCAAGTCTAGGGGAATCCATTGCCCTCTGCTGGCCCCAGTAGGAACTGCACTCACACGCAAGCACACACACACACACACACACACACACACACACACACACACACACACACACACGAAAACAAAATCAGTAGGAAAAAGCAGCCACCAAATAGACATTCACAGCACATTCACAGCACATAGACTCACCTCAGGACCTACAATCACCATGTAAACACTGGGCTCTTCTTGATGCCATTCTTGGAAAGAAAAAGAAAGAAAAAAAAAAAAAAAAGACTTTGAATGGACCTAACATGGCTTCGAGTCACTGCTGGGAAAAAATTCAGCTTGACTACAAACTGCTCCACATTATGTTTTGTGGTCTTAGGTCACTGAGTTTTCATCCATATTAACCAGGACTGATTCCCCTTATTTAGAAGGCCTACGTGTGGTATTGTGTGCTTTTACTTGATGATTTTTTCTTTTGGGGCCGGAGCAATGGCTCAGTGCTTAAAAGCACTTGCTACTCTTGCAGAGGACCAGAGTTTTGTTCCCAGCACCCGCATGGCCTCTCACAACTGCCTGTAACTCCAGTGCTGGGGTGGGCGAGTCCCAGTGTCTTCTTGTATCCACAGGCACAGCACACACATCATACACAGACGCATGCAAATAAGGGGATCTTTATAAAATAAAGAAGTGGTAGGATTTAAAAAAAAATCTTTTAGTCTTATAACTATTTCCAATTTCTCTGCCATCCTTCATACCTGAAGCTGCAAGTCTACACAGAGATAGTTATCCAATAAATTACCCTTCTGGCTGTCTCCAAAGTGATAATCTAGAAATAGTTCTGCTTATGCGTCAAGAGCAACAAAAAAGAAAGAAAAGGAAAAGAAATGGTCCCACCAGACAAGATGGCTCACACTGTAATCCCAGCACTTGGGAATCTAAAGCAGGAGGACTGGGCATCCATGGCCAGCTGGGGCCATCCAGTAAGAACACAAGACCAAGCCAGCCACTACTCTATTCACAAATCCACATGACAAGGAAGGGAGACACTGAACCACATACCTGAAAATGCATCTACCAAGTACAGAGGATCCTTCACTGGCCTGAGTCCACATATTATAAGGAACACATACAGGTTGTCTGCATTTTGGTCAATCTCTGCAACATAAGAGTGGGGGACACTTCAGTGGGGGGGGGAAGGGGGATACAGCTAAGTTATTCGGCAGCAGTGACACTGCTGTGGCATGCAGACAGGAGGTCCCCCACATTGGCCTTCCTTCCCTTGGCGTGTCCTCTAACTGCCTTGCCACACATTAGCTTCTCCAAGCATAGGTAAACCTGAGTTTCACTCTGCCTGTGAAATGAAAGGTCTCTGCCATAGAGGAGGAGGGATGGGGCCTGGGAGAACTGATCCAGTCACTAGTGATAAGAGACAGCGGTCCCAGGAAGGACTTGGGCATAATTCCAGTTGATAAAAGTGTGATTTTCTTGATACCAGCTAGAAAAGTGGCTTGCGGGTAAGCATACTCAAAAATTCACAGATGCATGGTAGGTACGAGCATATGTCCCTGGGAACAGGAAACACACACATACATCTTGCCGTCCTGTTGTTTTTTTCTGTATGTGCCAGTTGGATTTGTCAGCTATACCTCAGAAAACTGTAACAGTTCTAAAAGTAGATGTATATGTTTGTAGAGTGTTTTTTTTCCCCTCTGTCTCTCATTTGTTTCTATTTTGTTTCTCGTGTGTAGCATATAAGATACTGTCTCCTATAATAGCCCACACTGGCCTCAAGCTTGTTATGTAGCTGAAGAGGGCCTTGAACTTTTGATCCTCCCAACTCAACCTCTGAAGCCTAGGACTACAGCCATACACCGTCATACCTAGTTTATGCTGGGACCAAACCCAGGCCATCCCGCATGTTAGACAAGCACTCTACCAATGGAGCTAGCCACACAGCTTTGAAAAAGACAGAGAGGAAAGGGGGCTGGAGAGATGACTCAGCAGTTAAGAGCACTGGCTGCTCTTGCAAAGGACCTGGGTTCAATTCCCAGCAACCACCCGGTGGCTCACAGCCATCTGTAACTCCAGTTCAAGGGGTTGTGGTACTCTGATGCCCCCTCTGGCCTCCAATGGATACTGCATAATAAGTATAGCACATAGACATACACACATGCAAAACACCCCCTACACACTAATAACAACAATAATTAATAATAATTATTACTGTTAATAATAATAATATAGAGAAGGCCTATGAGTGCCAAATTGTGATGTAGGACCAGCAGTGGGCACCAGTTTTGGTGACTCTTCTCATGACAAGTGAAGCCTACTTCCTTACCCCTGGCTTCTAGATCCAGTGGGAATCTTCCCGGCCAACAAAAATGCAGGAACATGTCCATATGAGACTTCTGAGCCTTGCTTGTGAGAGGTCTTATCACTCCCTAGTCATCTAGCCACACAACTTTCATGGAAAAAAAAATAAGGCTTGATAACGAGACTCATCTTGGCAGACAGAGGTCCCAGACCTGAGGTGACACTGGGCTTCAGACACATGTGAGCAAGGAGGCACCAATGAACCCGGGACAGACAGAGGCTGCCCAGCTGAGTCACACAACCACAACAGTTCACACCTACAAAAATCATGAGAAATGGCCATAGTTGTTTAAGACCAGGAGATGTTGAGGTATTTAATGGCAACTGGTAGATAACTGATTTAATAGCAACTATTAATAGACTAAAACATCAGTTTTTATAACCTGTGTAATTGGCCATAAAACCATGCATGTGCGAGGCCATCTCTCCAAGGATGGGCAATTGTCCATTTTTTTTTCATGCAAACCATTTTCTGAGCTTACCTAAGTCTTGAGAATTAAAGTGGTTTATGTGTCATACATGTAATTGAGTGCATGAGGGACAAGTCAGAAAAGACAATAGAATAATGAGAATGACTAGACAGAATCACATGAACCAGAGACTCTGAGAGCCCTGTCTTAGAAAAGCTTTAAAAGCAATCAGGGGGACTGGGGATGGGGATCGGTGGCAGTATGCTTGCCTCCAACACCTGAACATCTTTTGATAACAGTACCAACCCCACACATACTCCACACTTGCCTGTACATGCAAGCGCGCGCACACACACACACACACACACACACACACACACACACACACACACACACTCTAAGCCAGGTGAAGTGACACATGCTTTCAATTCTAATAATCAGTAACCTAAGTCAGAAGAATAACATCAAGTTTGAGGTCAGCCTAGGCTACACAGACCAGCATGGGCTATAGAACAAAATCCTGTCTCAAAAGAAAAGAGAATGAACAACAAAAGAAAGAAGGAAAATTCAGGGTGGATATGATCAAGAGATATACTGGGGCAGGAGGGATGACATGGTGGTTAAGAGTGCTTACTGCTCTTGCAGATGACCCAAGTTTAGTTTAGCACTCATGAGGCCACTAGCAAGGGTCTGCAGATCCAGATCCAGAAGATCCAATGCCCCCTGCTGGTCTCCTCAAGCATTGCACCCATGTGCACAAGCCCACAAACATGCACATTAAAAATAAAATAAAATCTTTTAAAAAATAATGAAACTTGGGGCTGGAGAGATGGCTCAGAGGTTAAGAGCACCGACTGCTCTTCCAGAGGTCCTGAGTTCAATTCCCAGCAACCACATGGTGGCTCACAACCATCGTTATGAGATCTGGTGCCCTCTTCTGGTGTGCAGATATACATGGAAGCAGAATGTTGTATACATAATAAATAAATAAAATCTTTTTTTTTTTTTTGGTTTTTTAGACACAGGGATTCTCTGTGTAGCTTTGGAGCCTATCCTGGCACTCGCTCTGGAGACCAGGCTGGCCTCAAACTCACAGAGATCTGCCTGCCTCTGCCTCCCAAGTGCTGGGATTAAAGGCGTGTGCCACCAATGCTAAAAAAAAAAAGAAAGAAAGAAAGAAACTTAGCCCGGGAGTGGTGGCTCATGCCTTTAATTCCCCACTCAGGAGGCAGAGGCAGGTGAAGCTCTGTGAGTTCATGGCCAGCCTGATCTACAGAGTGAGTTCCAGGACAGCCATGGGTATATAGTGAGACCCTGAAAAACCAAAATAAATAATAAAACATCTATGAACAAAAATGTCATAATGTATAATGTCATATACATACATTTTAAGCATAATTAGTATATTGTTTTAAAAAGTTACTACAGTCTCTGAATTGAATTTGACAATATCACTAAGCTATATTGAGAGTTTTATATTTTCCCCCAATTCTGTGAATTTCCTAGCAGATAAACCTTAGTGAATGAATATTTGACTGAAGTCTGAGCCAGAAGCTACAGACAGAATGTGGACTCAAGGTCGAAGAATTGGAATTCAGGCACCAGAATCCAAGGTCAGGAATCAAATGATTGTCTTTAATAAATGATAAGCTATTCTCCTTAATAAAATCTAAGGGGAGGAAGGGTCAGAATGAGAAAGCAACCCAAGCCTTCATTCCCAGGGAAGAGCCACTAATGTGTGCCTGAGCCTCAGACTGAAGGTCTGCTTGGAGATGGAGATCAAAAGTACCTTCAAAAAATATGCTTATTAATTTCAAAGGAAATACAATTCTGTACATAGGCAGAAACAGGGAGGAGGCTCCTTAGCTAAAGCAGATCTCAGTCCATCCAACACACAGGGCCTGTGTATTCACACACATAACCTACATACACCTCACTGCCACATAGGTGCATGAACAGTGTGTGTACATACACAGGAGTTCATATATTCAGAAATTACAATCAGCACTAGGACAGCCATCCAGCTGCAGAGTGAGACACAACTCCAACCTGCTCGTGCCCTCGATGCAGGGAGATGCGTTCAGATTTGTGGGAGGAAGAAGAGGGTAAGGCAGGCAGTGGGAGAGCCATAAGGTCTGCCAAGATGGGAGAGTGGTCTCATTGAATTGGGAGAAAAAATATAAATATGTAAGCCAAATTCTGCAACAGGATGATGTCTGGGGAGCTCACACAATTTCCTGGGGGAAACCTGGCACCTGGTAAGATGAATCTTCTGTGTCCCTGTGTGACTCAGGTGCTGAGGACACTCATCCTTTCCTGTTCACATGGGTCACCTGCTCAGAACAACTGCTTGAACACCTCTTGAACACCAGTTGGGAGGTGCTGTAGAAATCTAACCTTGTACCTTCTGAGACCCAGATGGCTTGGAAAGACATCCCTGGGAAGAGGCTGGTCCATGGACCTCATCTCTGATTTCCACATATCTTCCTGTAAGTTATAGGAAGATATGCACCGTATTGCAACTGAAAACCCACAATGCCTGTGTGTCACAAGCAGTGCTTACACACAATGAGAAACTGTACTGCAGGGGCTGGAGAGACCCCAGTGGTTAAGGGATCTGGCTGCTCCTTCAGAGGACATGGGATCAGTTCTCACTACCCATATAGCAGCTTACAACCACCTGAAACTCCAGTTCCAGGGGATCTGATGCTCTAGTCTGGCCTTTGTGGGCACCAGGCATACACATAGTACCATATTCACACAAAGAAAAATGCATACACATAAATAAAAATCAATTTTAAAAAACTTAAAAGTACACACACACACTTCAGACTTCAGGTGGATGATTATAGAATTCCTCACCCTTGAAACAGGGTTCCTACAAGGTCACAGATAATCTTGCTGGACCCTGCTTGGTCATCTGTTGGGAGCGCCTGTTTTGCCTTGAGCAGGCATCTATGGGAGGCAGGAACTTCAGGGAGGAAATGTGAGCTGCACCATGCAATTCTTCCTGCCCTTTTTCTCCTTTGGGAAAGAATCTGCCCTCTCACTGTGTACACCAATAAACACAGTCCCATCTATTGAAAGGCTAAATTCCTGTCTCCTCCTCTCTCCTGTCTCTTTAAGCTGTCTCGGAAATCTAACAGATGGGACTACAGAACAATTAATAGAGGGTTTCTCTAGCTTGGAGGAAGCCCTGCATCTACTTGCCAGCAGGGTATAAACCAGGTATGATGATGCATGCCCACAATGCTAGCACTCAGGTGGAGGCAGCAGGATTAGAAGTTCAAGGTCATCCTCAGCTATATAGCAGATATAAGGCCATCCTGGGCTACATGAAACACTGTCTCAAAAACACATTATTTAAGTGAAAATAAATAAAATAAAAATGTGTACTTCAGACTGACTACGGGCAAGGTACCTTGATGTTTTCTATTCAGTAAAGTGCTCACCCCCAACTCTCTAAATTGATTTTGAGCCTCCTGTCCCAGAAGACCCTGAAGGGAGATGGAGTTAATCCTATATCCGTTGCGCCTCTCGAATCTTTTTGCTGGGCTGGAGATTAAATGTAATGAGAATTCAGGAAACTAAATTAGAGAATGACAGACGAGGGCATTCCATGCCTGGTCTTCTTCTGGAAATAAAAAAAAAAAGGTGGGGGAGAGGAGGAAGAAAGAAAATTCAGAGAAGAAAATGGCATGTCCTACCCATAGAGAGAAAGCTCATAGACAGATGAACATTCAAAACAGCCAACCACAGAACCAAGGGCTAGAGTCCAGCACACTTGGAATTGGATTCTGTCTAGTGCAGAGGCTCTCAGATTGTGGGTTGAGACCCCCTTGGCAAGTCTCTGTCTCCAAAAGTATTTACATTGCAATTCATAGCAGTATCAAAACTGCAGGTTGCAGTGGCGGGGGGGGGGGGGGGTCACCACAGCATTAGGAAGGTTGGAAGTCACTGGTCTAGTGAGTGAGCTGACAATCACCCTCCAGCCCTTGGTGGCTTTAAGGGAAAGTGTTGTGTTTGCTCTTAGTATTTAAAGGGAGATGGGCCTGTCAAGGCTTGGATAAAGCAGGTATCACCTAAAACTCAAGTGACTTTTGCTCACTGTTTCAGTCAGAGACAGTGTCTACAGCCTGCTCCTGTCCTCACACACTGGGTTAAGCTGAGAGCAGGTGTGAACCAGCCTGGGCATGTACACTGGTGAGCATGTATTTAACATAGCTCAGTGGCCAGCAGAATGGTATTTTTAGCTTTAAAACAAAATATGCTTTTTTGGGGGGAGGGGCAGTCTAGCATCCACTTCCAATGACAGACGAAACACAGTGCTGTCTGATCACACATGAGAATAGCTGGGAGAGCTAAACACCAGTTGCTGTGACTTCCTGTCCTCGGTGTCAACACTTCTTCCATCATTTTGTTGTGTTTCTTCCAGGATAGTCTGACCTAGCCCTAGCTGACCTGGAACTAGCTATACAGCCCAGGCTAGACTTGAATTTTTGATGAACCTCCTGCCCTTGCTTTCTGGAGTGCTAAAATCATGGGTGTGGGCCATGATACCCTGCCTTGGCACCTCTCCTATCCCTCAACTGTGTTTGTGAGAAGGAAAGCCCTGGAGAATTTCAGCCAAGGGCAGTGTGCTGAATGGAGTCTAGATTTTAGAAAAAGTATCTGATTCGAATGGAGATCTAGCACCTTCACCCCATAGGAAAACCAAATGGGTTTTCTTAGGAATAGATGGGGAGTAGGTTTTAGGATGTTAAGGTCTCCATCACTTAGAAAAACAAATAGGCTTGAGAGAATGGGGAGAGGGTGGGAGGAAAGTCAGGCACGGTGGCACACATCTGTCATCCCAGCACTTGGGAAGAATCATGAGTTCAGGACTAACCTCTATTGTATATCAAATTCAAGGCCACATTGGGCTACCTGTGACCTTGTCTAGAAGAAAAGGAAGAGGAATAGGGAGTGGCCGGAGGAAGACAGACAGTGAGAAACACATGTAGGGGTTTGTGAGGGTTATGTTGGGAGAGGGAAGAGACAGATAAATAAGCAAGACAAATGAAATAAATAAAATGGATGGTGGTTAGTTTAATTGTCAGCTTGACACACTCCAGAATATTATCTTGGGAAGGGTCTCAGTGGGGGATTATAGAGGCTGGCCTGTAGGTATATCCATGTGGCATTGTGTTGTGGTGAGAAGGCCCAGTCCACTGTGGGCAGAACCATTCCCTGAGTTTGGCTCCTGGGCTATATAAAGAGGAGAAAGTAAACTGAATGTAAGCACACATGCATTCTCCACTCTCCTCTTGATGGCGAACTTGATAGCACCAGTTGCTTCAAGTTCTTGCCAGGATGTCCCCTCAAAGACAGGCTGTACTCTGGAACTGTACAAGCTGAAATGAGCCCTTTCTCTCCTTAGCTGCTGTTTTTGTTTGTTTTTGTTTTCTTGGTGTTTTATCACAGCAACAGGAAATGAAGGTCAGACAGTGGAAAACAGAAATCTAGAGAGAGTACCCTCATGGATCTAAGTCTTCCTCTTTCTGTGGATCTGGATTTGATGGCTTGTGAGACCTTTTGCTTTAGATGTGTGGATTCTTGGCATCTACAAGCAAAAATTCCAGAACACTGTGTTATAACAACACTGGACGTGTACCTGGAAAGGAATAGGGAACCTCACCAACCATGTGAGGAGCTTGGTATAGACACTCTTATCCTCATCAGAAGAGCTAGCTATAAGGAGCACACAGGAAGTCACTGCAATTCTGTGGACTGCCCTTTTGCCACCTAACTACTAGTGCTCAGTTGATCTGTTTGAATGTGGAATCTTGGTGGCATAGAACTGGCTTAATGTTTTGAACTGATGCAACATTGATTTGTGAGCTAGGCCTGGGAGATACATGACTGAGCAGTGCCAGAAACTCTGCAGCATACTGAATAAAGGGATGGTACTATAAAAGTGGTATGGGGGCTGAAGAGATGGTTCAGTGGTTAGGAGCACTGACTTCTTCCTGAAGACCCAGATTCAATTCCCAGCACACACACATGGTGACTCACAACCATCTGTAACTCCAGTTACAGAAGTCTGAAGCCCTCTTTCTTGAATTCTACATGCACTATGTACATGGTACACAGACATATGTTAAGATTCAGTCACATAAGATAAAAATAAATATTAAAAAAAAAATAGCATCAAATGGCCAGGTGGTGCATGCATTTAATCCCAGTACTCAGGGTGCAGAGGCAGGTGGATCTCTGTGAGTTCAAAGCTGCCCTGGTCTACAGAGTGAGTTCCAGGAATGTCAGGACTGTTACACAGAGAAACCCTGTCTTAGTAAACAAACAAAAAATAGCATCAGATATTTAAGGAGCAAGCTATAAGCTTTGGTAACTCACCAACTTAGTCATGTGAGGTCCCACTCTGCCTGCCCACCCTGCATACCCAAGTGACTATAAGAACTTAGAGGGCATTTGATCACTGAGAGCCCAGCCAAATCCTCTACATCTTCTATTCTCATCATCTGAGGCACAAAGATGCAGGTCACAATCTTAGGTCACACAAACTCCAGAAGCCCATTGAAACAGAGCAGGGAGATAATAGGCTACCCATCTCCCAAGATCAAAACTCAACAGAGACGATCAATGGTACAAACGGGACCTCACACCTAATTGTAAAACCAACAGAAGAATTCTAATAGCTCCTCTGCTTTACTGTGTTCCCCCTGCAATCAGCTACCCTGGCCACAGCTAAGGTGTCCCATGGATTCCCAACATACAGAATCTCTAAATGTTCACATAGAGATGGAACAGTAGCCAAGTCAGCCTATGGGGAAAATGTCTTTGGTGGGGTGTTTTAAATCTCTTGGCTGTTCTGTTGCTCACTCAACTGCAAGCCCAACCATCAGCCCTAGACTAAGGGGTTTAATGAAAAGCCATTCGGCTTCCGGGAATTATGGGTCTCAGTTACACCTCCATCGTGCCCTATATAATATATTGAAACTGAAATAACCTTAAGGCAGGCAATTTAAAGCCCCCTTCCCAGTCCTGAAGAATTGTACTCACATGCTGACATGAAGAAGCAATGGGGTCTCTGGGGTTCATTTGTAATGCCGAGAACAGCCACTCTGCTGTCATGGGGATTGATGAACGTGCTACGGAATTTCTTTTCTAATAAAATGCTTGGGATTTTTCTTTTCAATTGGAACTAAAGCTGACACTCAGTCTGAGTTGGAGATTTTGGGTGAGGCTTTTGGAGTGGAAATGGGCTTGGAGTGCCCTCCATCAGCTGTGGATGGGGAGCTGCTTGCAAATTTTGAGTCTTGAAGTTTGTAGCAAAGTCTATAGCTTCAACTTTCCCCTCCAGGACCCCAGAGTTTGGACCCTGTAATCATTACTAAATACAGATGGTTCAGTCAGTAAAGACCTGACTTGCAAATATGAGGACCTGCATTCCATCCCCAGAACCCATATTAAAAAATAAATAAATAAATGACAGGTATAGGAGGGTGTGCTTTTAATCCCAGTGCTGGGGAGGTGGAGACAGGAAGATTCCTATGACTTACTGGCCAGCCATCCTGCACTACTCGGTGAGCTCCAGGCCAATGAGAGATAACTGTCTCAAACAACAAGGTGGATGGCTCCTAAGGATGACACCTGAGGTTGCACTCTGGCCTTCACACATACCCAAGTGCATACATCGGAATGAACACACCCTCAAGCACCACTAAACCTGTTGTCGTCTCTGGGAAAACATGTTGGGTTAAAACATAAGTTTTTGTCTTCAAGTCTCATGTCAGTAGACAGAGCTTTACCTTTTCTAGTACTTATGACCCAGAGTAACTGGGGGGGGCAATTTAAGGAGTTTTGATTCTTAAAAAAATCATAGCCAGGCAGTGGTGGCACGTGTGTTTAATCCCAGCACTCCGGAGGTAGAGGCAGGTGGATCTCTATGAGTTCAAGGCCAGCTTGGTTTACAGATTGAGTTCCAGGACAGGCTCCAAAGCTACATAGAGAAACCCTGTCTTGAAAAACAAACAAACAAAAAACATATACTCCAGTTTATACAAAGACTGTATTGAAAACTTTGCACAACAAACTTCTGTTCAAGCATCATTACTGAGCTCATTTCACACCATTAGTGGGAGATGAAGTAGTTAAGTTTCTCTGAATTCCACCACAGGCTGGAAAAAGCCCCTCCCCCACACCACCATCAAGATGCAAGGAGCTCAGATTAAGTGTGAAGTCTTACACAGAAACCCACTACTAGGATTGCCTCCCAAGAAAACATCTAGGCAAATGCATGAGAATGGATGTCATACCATCCCATTACTGCAGATCCAAGCGTCATAGAAAGAGAAAAGCAGGGTCCAGCAAGATTGTTTGACAACAGGGGACTAATGGCAGATGGCAAGGGATGCTTCTGGCAAAGTCCCAGGAAGGGGAGCCTGCCTTACCTGATTGCTGGAGGAAGGTGTTCCAGTTAAAGTTGGCATTTGGTTTTGTTGCAATTCCTGGTGGAAGGAATAGGAAAAGAAAAAAAAAAAGAGCACTGCAATGGAGCGTCATGATCTCCTCAGCACAGATCTCCTCAGCACCTGTGGATGCCTGAGATTGCACTATCCCGCTGGACCACCATTCCACTCTGGGTGGTCCAGACCTTGAGCTCTTTAAAGAGACTTGGAAAGTCATCTAAAACATCAGCACCTTCACTATACCATGCTGTTTAGGTAAAAGTTCACCTTCACTCACAATTCCCAAAAATCAACATTGACTATACAGTACACAGTTGCACTCTCTGTCATGTCATTTCCTCAGATGTATTTTTTTTTTCAATGATTCTTCGAGACAGGGTTTCTTTGTGTAGACCAGGCTGGTCTTGAACTCTGCCTCCAGAGTGCTAGGACTAAAGGCATGCACCACTACCACCCAGCTCTCTTCCGATGGATTTAAGTTAAACTGTTTTAGTTTAAAAAGCAAAAAAAAACAGCAAACATTTCAGCCAACAGTGATGGCTCATGCCTGTAACCAACACCTGGGAGGCTGGAGGTAGAAGGATTGCATCACGTTCCAAGTACCAGTAGAAGCCTGGTATGCAGAAGAGGACCTGAAGAAAGGGCAGCAGAGAGAGGAAGGTTGAACTCGTATCATCCAACCACCTCTGACTTTGCTCAGAGGTCATCACTTGCCCAGAAAGTGCTGCTTAGGTACCTTTTGCAAAGGACCTGCAGCCTTAAGACTATACACACAGTCTACACAGACGGTGGTCAAACAAAGAGGTCAAACAGGCTTACTCTAGCACAGCGGTTCTCAATCTGTGGATCACAACCCCTTCAAGGGGGTCAAACACCTTCATGGATATTGCTTATCAGATGTTTACACTATGATTCTTAAGCAAAAGTGCTAGGTCGTTGTGGCACAAATGCCTTTAATCCCAGCACTGGGGAGGCAGAGGCAGGCCTGAGTTTGAGGCCAGCCTGGTCTAGAGAGCAAGTTCCAGAACAGGCTCCAAAAGAAAGCCTGTTTCAAAACCACCACCACCCCCAAAAAAAAAAATAGTAGCAAAATTATAGTTATGAGGTAGCAACGAAGATAATTGTATGGTTGGGGGTTACCACAACATGAGGAATTGTATTAAAGGGGCACAGAGTTAGGCTGAGAACCACTAGTCTAGCAGGATGGGGGCAGGAGTCCAGTTTCTTTGGGCAAGTCATAAACCAAGGCAAAGCCAGGAGAGCACCAAGCCCTGCTCACACTATCTCCTAAACACTTCACACGGTCTCAATGAAAACTCAATGAAGAGCTTGTTTGAAAAATAAGGTAGAGTCTCACATAACCCAGGCTGGCCTTGAACTTACTCAGTTTTGACCTTCTTTCTGAGTTCACCTGCCAAGTATTGGGGTCTCTAAGGCCCCATCATGAAGCCAAGAGGGGCCTGTGGAACCAACACATTAATGCTCCCTACCTTGGCCACTGCACCTGTGTCCACTGAACTTAAAAACCAGTCCCAAATCAGTCTTTGGACACATCTTTCCATCCTCCACCCTCTAGGGCAGTGTTTTTTATAAGGGTCAGTGTAGCTGGCTAAGACAGCCATCTGCCACCATCAGGGGATACTGGTGGGACCGGGTGGCTTGGTGCAGAAGAATCCATGATACCCAGATCAAGGCAACTCTTCATCTCACTTAGATGTTATGCAAGCTCCTGTAATTCCAGCTGAGGCTTGAGTAGGATGACCAGGAGTCAAGGCCAACCTGGGTCAGAGTGTCTCAAAAAAAAAAAACAAACAAAAACAAAAGACAAAAAACAAACCCCAACAACAACAAAACAAACACCAGGTGTGGTGTCGCTCGCCTTTAATCCCAGCCCTTGGGAAGCAGAGGCAGGTGGATCTCTGTGAGTTTGAGGTAGTCTGGTCTACAGATCCAGTTCCAGAATAGCCAGAGAAACCCTGTCTTCAGAAACAAACAAACAAAAACAATAACAAAAAAGAAAAGACAACCTGGGTGTTGGTATACAGAGAAACCCTGTCTCAAACAAAAACAAACAAACAAACAAAAAGACAAGCAACAAATAAAATATACTAGGATAGTGGGTTCTACTCCACTGGTGAAAAACAGGGTCATGTGTATTTCTCAATATAACTTTATAATTTTCCCCATCTATCTTTTATTCTAATGCTAGAAAACAACAGAAAGTTATCCTCTCTGTTAATTATTCTAAATCTCAGACACTACAGTATCTCATCAGCCAACATTCTCTCAGCATCTAGAATATACTGGGGACCAGTGAGATGGCTCAGTAGATGAAGGTGCTTGCCACCAAACCTGACTTGAGACCCACATGGTGTAAAGAGAAAACCAAGTCAGGTCATGGTGGTACTCAGGCAGAAGCAGAGGCAGGTGGATCTCTGAGTTTGAGGCCAGCCTGATCTACAGAGTGAGTTCCAGGATAGAAAGTGCTACACAGAGAAAACCCTGTCTTGAAAAACCAAAAAAAAAAAAAAAAAAAAAAAGAGGAGAACTGTGCCCTTAAAGTTGTCCTCTAACTTTCATGTGTGCAGTGGTGTGTACATGAACACAAATGAGTAAAGTAAATGCAATAAGTTGTATATGGTTGTATATGATATATATATATATATATGCTTACCTTGACTCTGGACAAAGATCTTTCCAGTAGCATGTGGCTTTTGAAAGGGAAACAAAATGGGGGAAAGTTAATTTGATGATCCAACCATTCTATGCTTTTTAGAAATCAAGATAATTAAATACCCTTTTGAGAACATCTCTAAGTCACCCACATCGGCTTCTAAGGGATAGAGTTACTTCCACTCCTAATGGATTTTGCATCTTTAAGAAGAACAAAGACGGAAATCCCACTTAATGCAGCCTCATGGGGGCCGACAGAAAGAGAGTTCTGGGGCCAAGGAGTGCACCTGCTGCTGAAGCAGAGAAGGATGGGTACTTTGTCCCTAACTGGAAAAGGGTTTTCCCCATCCCTCGGGACCAAGGAGGAAGAGGAGGAGGGAGGAAAAGAGAGAGGATGGGGAGAGGGAAGGAAAAGGGAAGAGGAAGAGGGGGTGGGGGAAAAGGAGGAGGAGGTGAGGGGAGACCCAAAGAGCACAAGTGGAGGCCAGTGAAAAGGACAGGTTGGCATGAAGACCTGGCAGTGCTCTCAGTGTCTCCAGAGTCCAGACAGAGCAGTGGTCCCCTCTCCTGCTCCTGCCCTCCTTTTCTCCCCCTCCCCTTCTTCTCTTCCCCTCCTCCTCTCCTTCAGTCCCATCCTTCCTCCTCTACCTCCTCCTTTGTGCCATGATGCCAACTGCTTATTCTTTGTGATATTCCCTGGAGAAAGGGCGCAAAGCCACTGGAGGGCAAAGAGTCCAGTTCTCCAGATCCTGGAGTCATGGGGCTAATAATCATTTAAATTACACATCTTAACACAGAGGTCAGAGCTAGAGAGGAACAGGAAATCCTCTATCCCATGGCAGAGGGAACTCAAAGATGCCAACGGTTATGGTCAAAATGTAGTTCTTCTGGAGGCGAACTGTGGGGACCAACACTGTAACTTTTTATCTTGTAACCTAAATATTCTGATGAAGGCTGGAAGAGACATCTGAAACCAGAGGTCACCATCCTGTCATGTGTACACACACACACACACACACACACACACACACACACACACACAGGCGCACACACACAGGCGCACACACACATATATGTGGAGGGGCACAGTGTCACCGCTAACAAAGCAAGGCCCTGACAATTGTTGGTTTGGGGAATATGCTGTGGTGGTACAGCCCAGCCAAGCAGACATTCAATGGGAAGATGGGGAGCCAGCCATGGGTCAAAGGAAGGACAACTTCCATTCCAGAACACGGAGGTTCCCTTCAGATTGAGTTTTGCCTCAGCATCACCTTTTTAGTCTAACCCTTTGAATCATTGGCCCACCTAAGCCTTCACTGTCCTACGAAAAACACTGTATGGCAGATCTGGGTGTCCCTGGGGAATACCTTGAAATCCCAAGACTTTAAAGAGGAAGTATTTTTAAAAATCACTTCTCAGCTAGGGAAGTAGTATTATATCTGTAGTTTCATCACTTTGGAGACTAAAAGCAGGAGGATTGCCTCGAGTTTGAGGCCAGCCTGGGCTACAGCAAGACCCTGTCTCAAAACAAAGCAAAACAAAATGAAAATCTCCTATTTAAAGAAGATAATAGAGACCTTTCACAAAACAAACTAAATAAGTGAATGAAGACAGAAAAGTTACCCTGTGGCACCCTAGCCCTCACCAGCACATAAATTTGAAAATATTACCAAGCTCAAAGGCTGCTAGGTAAACCCACAGCATGGGCTGTGGTCTTGGTGGGGGGCTCTCAAAAGCATGCTAGATAAACCTGAAGGGACCAGATCCCCACTCAGCCCCCTGCTTTGGCAGCCATGACAGGCTACAGAAAAGATATGTAGGCTTCTGACTCAGCACATGACACAAAGAAACTCCAGATCCCCTGGCCTCCTGGAGCCTAGGGCCAAAACTGAACACAAAGAAACTCCAGAACCCCTCTAGCCTCCTAGGTACTTGGTTCCTGGGAACTGTTTGGCCACAAAAGGAACTCCAGGGGATACCAAAACCTCCCCTGTAGTCTCCAGGATATAGTTCTGAAAACTATTGGTATCTATGAACAACAGGCCACCTGCAAGTAACAAAACAAAGCCATAAAAACCACAGAATGTTCCCTCTCAGCACTGACCAATGAGAATAATTGGTACACAGGTACTTCATGCCAAAACATGACTTTGAGAAATTCTCCTAATTGTTCTCAAATGTCAACCAATCAGAAACCAACCCGTACCTACTGATGTAATCCTGTAACTTTTGTCTTTAAAACCTAGCAGTAGGACAGGAGGTGGTGGTGCACGCCTTTAATCACAGCACTAGGGAGGCAGAGGCAGGCGGATCTCTGTGAGTTCCAGGACAGCCTCCAAAGCCACATAGAAACCCTTACTCGAAAAAACAAAACAAAACAAAAAAACTTAGCAGTAGACAGGGAACTTCACTCTTTCTGGAGGCTGCTCCATCAGCTAGCTAGATGGGGTCCCTGTCATGGTTGGATGAACAATAAACCTTGCTTTTGCAGTTCAATGGGTCTATCTCCCTGAGCTTTGGGGACCTTCACGATTTGGGCACAACAAACCCTCAGTGTGGGCTGTGGTCTTAGGGGACTTGGTGCTTCAGGGCAGTAACTTTCTCAGGACTGACTTTCCTGCCCATGTCCTGTATGCCTGACTTGTCTCCATAGACCTTGTGCTTTGCCCTGAGCCCAGCTTTTGCCAGGACTCCAAGCCCCTCATCTTCTGGCTCAGGACCTCTCTATATTGGATTCCATTTGTAGGACCATATTCCCATCCCAGGCTTTTTGTTTGTTTGTTAAGATGGGGCCTCCTGTCGCTGAGGCTGACCTCAAACAAGCTAGGTAGCTGATGGTGACTTTGGATCTCTGATTCTCCTTTTCTGAGTACTTGTATTGCAGAGGTGTTCCACCAAGGTTCTGTGGGGCAGGGGATGGAACTAGGGGTTGTGGGGCTGGGGATGGAACTCAGGGTTGTGTGCATGCTACCTACTGAATTACATCCCAGCCAAGTTATAAATGCCTTTCGAGTCTCAGCCCTGAATGTTTTCTTGGTGAAACCCTCCTTGCTTTACAGTGTTATTTTCTGTAATTACAGTGTTTTATACAGTGTATTTTCTGCTTGGTAAGAAATTTTATATGAAAAAAGAGTAGGAGAGGGTGAGTAACCTCCCTGAGAAGTGCCCATCTGTGTGTGATCAGCATTGATACAATGTATAAATGTTATGTGTATGGATAGTGATTTCCTCTAAGCAATTCATAACTATCAGGTGCATTCTTTTAAGAAAGCTAACAATCAGAGCCAGATGGTGGTGGTACACACTTTTAATCCCAGCACTCAGGAGGTAGAGGCAGGTGGATCTCTGTGAGTTCAAGGACAGCCTGGTCTACAAAGCCAGTTCCAGGACAGGCTCCAATGCTACATAGAGAAAACCCTGTCTGGAAAAACAATAATGAACAAACAAACAAAAGCTACGAGCAGGAGTCATTTTTGTAATTTCACACTGAGAGCTGAGCCTTAGATTCTGCATCTACGAGAACTTTTAATATGGTTTCCACCTGCAGAAAGTTCAATGTCAGAAGATCAGCCTTTTATTATATTAACCAAAGAAAGGGAGATATACTTGTAGCTGTGGTCTGGTCTTTCTTTTCCTTTGTCTTTTCCCTTATCTTGGGATGCTTGCAGTCCGGGACAAGTGCTACACCACTGAGCCATGCCTCCACCCCTCATCAAGTATTGTGACAGTGACAGCACCAAGCTAAGCCCCAGCCCCTCCTTGGTGGATTCTAGGCAGGTAGGGGGTACTCTACAGTTGATCCCATCCCCAACTTTGTCATCCCTTCCACACTCCCTTTTCAGTTTTATTCTATAAAATGGGTCTCTTACGGAGGCAGGATTACTTCAGAGCTTGTATCTAAAAGGATGCTGGCTTTTATATCAAATAAGTATAAGTAGTCAAATTAAGTAGTAAGTTCTCACAGGTATTAAAATGGAATCTCAACACTCTCTCCCTTCCTCTTAAAACACCACACAGAGCACCTTCGGTTCTTAACCTTTTAGGTTTTCATTAGATCCCAGAGAAATAGCCCTGAGAGATGAGTGGACAGACACATTCACAATTCTCAAGATACATACGGCCATGTCTATCCATCACAGAGTGCAATTGTCAGCTTAATTAATTTTGGGTAGAAAGGGGAACTGAAAGGGTCATCTTGACTTTTTACACTCGTGTTAGAAAGTGTATTTCTCTAGAGAATGGTAGCAAGATTGTGCTGGGATTAGCACATCACTACACCCAACTTAATTACCTTTCTAGAAATAAAAGTGGAGAAAATGCAGGTTTAAGTTTTGAGCTGGATTCTCTGATTAAAAATCACATTTAAATACATTATCTTTGTAGACATATATATTATCTCCTTTTTAAAAGTGTGTGAGGGTGGAGAGGGAGTGGGAGCTGGAGAGGGGGACAGAGAAAAAACATGTATATGCAGTTCCCAAAGAGGCCAGAAGAGGGCATCAGATCTCCTGGAACTGGAGGGAGATGGTTGTAAACTGCAGCATGGGAATTGAACCTGGGTCTCATCTGTAAGAGCAGCTAGTGCTCTCAACCACTGAGCCATCTCTGCAGCCTCCATATTCTCTCTTTTGAAGCCAGGCATGGTGGTATGGTAGTGACTTCAAAACCTTTAATCCCAGCAGTCGTGAGGCAGAGGCAGGTCCATCTCTTTGAGTTCAAGGTCAACCTGTTCTACATAGTAAGTTCCAGGCTAGATAGGGCTACATGGTGAGATCCTGCTTCAGAAAAGAAGAGAAAAAGAGGAGAGGAAGAAGGAGGAAGTAGAAAAGGAGGAAAGAAACCACAAGAGCACTAGAAGAAGGCCCTGTAATCTTTCTAATCTAGGATTACTGATATTGAATCACACTTTGGTAATAATTAGACAAGATTAACAAGGTTACAGCCTGAGTCAAGCCTGCTTCCAAAACAGAGAATATAAAATTAAAAACCAAAGCTGGCTTTTCCTCTGGGAAGATTAAGACTGCACTGCTCAAAACACATTATCACCATTCACAGTGCATGAATCAAAGTCTCTCCTCCAGAGTCGATAAGAATTCCATAAATACAGCTGAGTAAGAAACCTTTATATTATTTACACATGTTTGTATTTGAAAAAAATCAAATCACATAAAGGTATTGGGTGGAACTTTATTGGAAAATCCACCCATCAATCCTGTACAAAAATGTGTATTAAAAACAACTTCGCTTTCAAATTTAATAACTATCCCCAGCCTTTAAGCTATGAAAACAAGTTAATCTCATCTTTTATTAGGTTTATGCCAGTACCTCCTACATCCGGGACAAAGACATCTAAGCTACCTCACAGTGTTTTTCTTCCTTGATTTTTTTTTAACTTTTACGATTTATTTTTAATTATATGTACATATGAAGACGTGCATGTGTACATGTGTGCAGGTGCCCATGGAGACCAGAAGAGGGCATCAGCTCTCCTAGAGCTGGACTTAACTGGCAGTTGTGAGTGAGTTATTTGTTGTTAATGCTGGGTACTGAACTCAGGTCCTCTTCGAGAGCAATATAAGCTCTTAATTGCTGAGCCATCTTTTCAGTCCTCACTTTTTAATTTAAAAAGATGTGGTTTACATTTATTTATTTCATTTTATGTGCATGAGAGTTTTGCTTCTATGTATGTAACTGTACCACATTCGTGCTTGAAGCATGTAAATGTCCTAGGAGGGCATTTGATTCCCCTGGAACTAGAGTTAAAGTTGGTTGTGAGCTGCCATGTGGGTGCTGGGAACCAAACCTGGGTTTTCTGGAACTGGAGTAAGTGCAATTAACCATTGAGCTGTCTCTCTAGCCCTTTGATATTTGTTTGTTTGTTTGTTCAAATGCCTACTATTTTTGGAAGATCACTGTCCAAGCACAGATCTGGCTGACCCAGAATAGTGTTTACATATATTGGGTAGCATAAATATGGCTTACAGCTGTCTGCAATTCCAGCTGCAGGAGGCTCAGGCACCAGACAAGCATACAATACACAGATAGACAGGCAGAAAAAAAAATACAATTTTTAATTTTAAAAGGTTTTTCATACATTGTATGAAATTCTCAAAGAATTAATTAAAGAAAAGTGTTAAACATCACTAAACTTTTTAAGGGTCTCCACACTGGAGAAAGGCACCCCACAACTGTGGCATACAGCCATGGGCTAATAGACTTCCTCCCTGTCTCCATGCCCTACTGAAAAGACATCAAAAGAACACATACCCAATGCACCTGTGCTGTGTCCTTCATCGCCTCTGTGAAAGCCACCGCAAACCTAGTCAATGGATAGAGATAACAGTCAATTAGGCTGGAATTCAATTAACACAACTCTGAGGCAGCACTTGCCAACAGCCCATGAGAGATGGACAGGGCACAGTTCCATCCACTGTCATTACTCCCGGTCACTGTCCATTAGGCCCCATCTCCACCCGTACCAGAAAATAAACTCAACGATGCTCAAAACCTCTAATTTCTCCTGTCCCTTTCAAATAATGCCAGAAAAAGCAGAGATTAAAAACCAAAGGCTAGAGCAGGGGCAATGGCTCAGTAGTTAAGAACACTTACTGCTCTTCCAGAGGACCTGGATTCAGTTCCCAGTCACTGTGTGTGACTAGCTCCAGGGGACCTGACACTCTCATTGACATCTACATGCCAGCAACACGCACACTAACATACATTTACAGTTTAAAAAAAAAAAAATCAAAAGCCGCCGGGCATTGGTGGTGCATGCCTTTATTCCCAGTACTCAGGAAGCAGAGGCAGGTGGATCTCTATGAGTTCAAGGTCAACCTGGTCTCCAGAACGAGTGCCTGGATAGACTCCAAAGCTACACAGAGAAACCCTGTCTCGAAAAAACGAAAAAAAAAAAAAATTCAAAAGCCAGAAAACAAAATTTATTAGGTGGCATAGTTAATATGTGATGAGAACTCTGGGGTAAGGGGCACATGACACAGGTGTGTGATCAGGGAATGTTGTGTGTGCTACAGTGCCTACATCTGCCCAAGGGGCCTTCATGATAATGGAAATACCTTACATCTTTTGTTGTTTGTTTGTTTGTTTGTTTGTTTTTCCAGACAGGGTTTCTCTGTATTGCTTTGGAGCCTGTCCTGGAACTATCTCTGTAGACCAAACTGACCCTGAACTCACTGAGATCTGCCTGCCTCTGTATCCCAAGTGCTGGGATTAAAGGCATGCTCCACCAACGCCCGGCTCTACCTTGAATTTAGAGATTCTCCTGGCTCTGCCTCCAGGGTGCTGGGATAAAAGGTGCCCAATGCCACACCTAGGTCCTTCCTTAAGTTGCTTTTGTCAAGTATTTTGTCAAAGCAGTGAAGAAAGTAACTGACATAAACTGTCCTGGCTAGTTTAATGTCAACTTGACACAAGCTAGAGTCATCAGAAAGGAGTGAGTCTTAGTTGGGAAAATGCCTCCATAAGATCAGGCTGTGGGGCATTTTCTTAATTAGTGATTGATGCAGGAGGGCCCAGAACATTACGGGTGGTGCTATCCCTAGGCAGGTGCTATAAGAAAGCAGGCTGAGCAAGTCAGTAAGCAGCATCCCTTCACGGCCTCTGCATCAGCTTCTGCCTCCAGGTTCCTGCCCTGCTTGAGTTACTGCCCTGCCCTTTGATGATGAACTATGATGTGGAAGTATAAGCCAAATAAACCCTTCCCAACTTGCTTCTGGTTATGGTGTTTCATCATAGCAACAGTAAACCTGACTAAGGCAAAAATCAAATATGCATTTCACTGAGTAGCAATAGCAACCATTCAACATAAAGACTGCAGAGCTGAGACTTGCATTACACAATGACACATACCCAAAGTACAATGATTATAACTGTACTGGCAATGAGGATAAGAACAGGTGATCAAAAGTGAACACAAGGCCAGGAGCAGGCTCAAACACACCCAAGAACTTAACACAATGGTACAGAAGAGGTTAAATAAACTGGAAAGTTTCCTACCCTCCTACACAGGATATATCTGAAAAGAAGTGATAATGATAAAATGCCAGGGCTGGCTGGAGAGATGACTCAGTAGTTAAGAGCACTGGCTGCTCTTCCAGAGGACCTGAGTTTGATTCCTAGCACCCACATGGTGGTTTACAATCATCTGTAATTCCAATCCCAGATGATCAGACACCCTCCTTTAAGAACTCTGCACACACATTGTACACAGACGCACATGCAGGAAAACACCCAAATACATGAAATAAAGGAAAAGCATTTTTAAATAAACAATAACAAGTGATACGTATTATTTTTCAAAAAATGGACCCAGAAACAAAATGATCCCAATTTTCAGATACACTTCATTTAATTTCTATATTTATAATTACCAAGTTCTTACTATGTCATCATTCTTAGAAGCTGATAATCTAATACAAAATTAAAATCAAATACTATATTTCATGGGATGAAAGTTTAAAATATGGAAAAAATTTATACAACCGCTTTAGAAAAAATATACCAATTTAAAGTGTTTTGATTAAAAATGAAATGGTCATTATAAAGCCAGAAAAGCCCAAAACTTCATTTATAGAAACATGATCTGTGTGGAGTCAGACAAGAAATCCATGATTCATGTGTCTCTCTTGCCCACTGGCCTCAATCAATAACCCCCAAATAAAAAAATCAATATTTGTTTTAATAACAATGCAATAAATAACCCTAAAGGTATTACTGCAAAATGGATTTGTTCAATAATGTTTCTAGTAAACAGAATTACTTTTCTCCCATAGGGCTGTGCAGCATGAACCAATGTGCAAGAAGTAGTTAGGAATATTCACTAATGGGTCACCTTTTTAAGGTGTGTGTGTGTGTGTGTGTGTGTGTGTGTGTGTGTGTGTGTGTGCACTGTGTGAGTGCAGTGCCTATGGAGGCCAGAAGAGGGCATTTATCCCCTGGAGCTGGAGTTGTACTCCAGTTATATCAGCAACCACCTGATGTGGGTACAGGGAAGGTATGGTGGTTTGAAAGAAAATAGCCCCCCCCAAAGGGAGTGGCACTATTAGGAGGGGTGGCCTTGTTGGAGGAAATATGTCACTGTGGGGACGGGCTTTGAGGTCTTTTTCTGAAGCTTCACTCAGTGTGACAGTCAGTCGACTTCCTGCTAGCTTCTGGTCAGGAGGTAGCACTCTTAGCTCCGGCACCATGGCTGCCTGCATGCCTCCATGCTCCCCGCCATGAAACCTCTGAACTGTAAGCAAGCCACCCCAATTAAATGTGTTCTTTATGAGAGTTGCCATCATCATGGTGTCTCTTCACAACAATAGAAACCAAACTAAGACAGAAGGGAACTGAGGTTCTCTGCAAAAGCAGCAAGTGATGTTGTTGTATTTGTTTTTTGGGGGGAAGTTGTCTGTTTGGGGGGCTTTTTGTTTTTGGGGGAAGTTTTTTGTTTGTGTATTGGGGTTTGGGGGGCTTCTCTGTGTAGTTTTGATGTTTTTTAAGATTTATTTATTTTGATTTTCTGTGTATGAGTGTTCTTCCTGTGTGTGTGTATGTGCACCATGCTCACACATTGCCCATGTAGATGAAAAGGTGCTGGCCACAGCTAGCGTTTGGGGCAGGGGTTCCTGCACTATCTCCACAGAACTAGTGAATGTGTCATCTTGGAGAAGCACCATCTACGGGCAATGCTGCCATGCTCTTGGAGGGTCTCTCATCCTGGATGGCTGGAGTAATGTGTAGATGGAGGACTAAGCCAGGGTACAGAATCCCCGTGGTGACTGTTCTTCCAAATGGTTTACAGAACTCATAAGGTGACACAGACAGGACCCATAGTGAATAGTGAATAGCCAATAGTTACAAGGAAGGCCCTTGGGCTGGGAAACCTAGCACAGACCCGCTTTGTTCTTTTAAATCATATATCAGCCCTGCACTGTGGTGCATTCCTGTAGTACCAGAGCTTGGAAGGTGAAGGCAGAAGCAAAGTTTAACGTCATCCTCAACTACCCACCCAAATACATGAAATAAAGGAAAAGCATTTTTAAATAAACAATAACAAGTGATACGTATTATTTTTCAAAAATAGCTTTTGAAATAGGTCAAA
Source organism: Cricetulus griseus (assembly GCF_003668045.3). Taxonomy (NCBI): domain Eukaryota; kingdom Metazoa; phylum Chordata; class Mammalia; order Rodentia; family Cricetidae; genus Cricetulus; species Cricetulus griseus. Next base: position 107,152,957 of record NC_048597.1, on the reverse strand, counting down.
AGACCCTATTTCAACACACACACACACACACACACACACACACACACACACACACACACACAAAGCACACACTGTCTTCCTACCACACAGAACTTTCTAGAATGCTCTTGTGATATTAACATTAGGCCAGGTGTAATGACTTATTTGATTACAATGAGAATTTGTAGCAAAATAAAACTATATGGAAGGACAGTTTTGTTTTGTGGGCTTGTTGTTTTGAGACAGGGTCTCTGTAAGTGGCCCTGACTGTCTGGGAACTTGCTATGTAGACCAGGCTGGCCTTCACTCTCAGATATCCACCTGCCTCTGTCTCCCAAGTTCTGGAGCCACCATGCCTCACAAGGGCCTTATTGATGGTGAGAGTTTGTTTTCCCTGGTAGGATGGAAAGCAGAACACCCATGGCCTTACCTGGCTTCCTCCAGGACTCTCCCCATGACTTCATTTTTTTCTTTATGATTGGCATCTTCATTTAAATCAGTTCCGCCAAAGATGACCCCAAAAGGAATGCCATGACCTGCAAAATGATGACAGTGCAACAGACAGGACATCATGAGGTGCCCCTTGACAACTGGCCTGCAGTCATGAAGTTCCTGAAACACAGAGCTGTATGGCTTGTCTGTCTGTCTGTCAGTCTGTCTGTCTGTCTTGAAAGACAGCTCTATAGCCCAGGCTGGCCTGAAACTCTCAATTTTCCTGCCTCAGCATTCCCAGGGCAGGAATTACTGGTGTGCACCACCACTCCCAGATATGTGTGTGTGTGTGTGTGTGTGTGTGTGTGTGTGTGTGTGTGTGTGTATGTGTGTGTGATGTGTATGAGGTGTGTGTGTGTGATATGTGTGTGTGTGTGTGTGTGTGTGTGTGTGTGATATGTGTGTTTATGTGTGTGTGATATGTGTGGGGGCATATGTTTACCACAGTGCTAGTGTAGAAGTCAGAGTGAGTTAGCTCTCGCTACCTCTTTGTGCATTCTGTGAATTAAACTCCAGTGGCAGGCTTGTAGTGAAATTGCCTTTACCTAATGAATCATCTCACTGGCCCCATGTTGTTTTTGAGGCAGGCTGGCCTTGAACTTATGTCCCTGAAGATGACTTAGAACTTTTGACCCTCAGGCTTCCACCCAGGATGGGCCAGAGGTCCGAGACGTCCCAACGAGACTGCCACACCCCATTTATGTGCCTTTAGAGATTGAAACCAAGGCTTTGTGCATTTGGGACAAACACTGCCCATTGTGCCCCAGTCTCTTAAGTGTTGTGTGTTTTGGTGTCACTTATGCTCCTTTCAACTCTCCAGAGGGATCACAGATAGCACTGTTAGAAACCTGCACTGAAGAGCCATTGAGATGGTTCTGCAGATAAAGGTAAATGCCAGCCCACACTTGACACTCTGGGTCCCATCCCTGAGACCCACATGGTGGAAGGAGAAAGTCAACTCCTTTTAAGTTATCCTCTACCTTCCACAAAGATTTCTCCCCAGCATCAACCATGACCATGCCCACCAACACTATGGCCACACCTACCAACACTGTGACCACACCTACCACCACTACCACCACTACACACACACAAATAAATATATAAACAATGAAAAACCCAGAGAGTAATCATGCCAAGTCTTGCCTGTCGTTGTCAGGACTAGTTTTCAGATTAATTTGCTTTCCATTTTAACCACAGAAAAATACCATGCACCACCATCCATCAAAGCTAAGCTCACCTGTCCTGGGAAGAACTTAAATGAGACTGGTGACAAGAGAGGGCCCTGTTTATCACCCTCCGGCCACAGCAGCTCAGGAAGCCTTTGAGGAATGGGCAGTACTATGTAGACACTGATACCTGGAGGTCATCAGGCATGGCCCTCATGATGACCGGCTTCTAGAGCCAGCCATTGAAACTGAAGGACTCTGAACAGGATCTGAGTGGCAACCCTGGCCCTGGATGCAAACACAACATTCTGAACTGCACTTGCCAGGTAGACCTAGCTGGCCTAGAACTCAGAGATCCATCTGCCTCTGCTTCTGGATTGCCCCATCATGTCCAGCCTAAAAGTATCCTTTAATTCAGTTCATCACATATGGGCCATGTTTTTAATCCCAGCACTCTCTGAGTCCCAGATCAGACTGGTCTACAAAGCCAGTGAGATCCAGGTCAGTCAAGACTACATGTTGAGACCTTATCTCAAAATAAATAAATAAATAAATAAATAAATAAATAAATAAATATAACAGTTCGTCACACACTGTATCTGAGATAAAACATGGATGTCATCATTCAGGGTGGAGAGATGGAGTTGGTGGTTGAGAGTATCATCAGCCATTCTTCCAGAGGACCCAGGATTCCTACCAAGCACCTATTTTCAGTTCAACAGTCTTCAGCTCCAGTTCCAGGGAACTGATGCCCTCTTCTGGCATCCGAAGGCACAGCATGCATATGGTGGAGACAAAACACCCACACATAAAAATAAATACCGGGGCTGGAGATGGTTCAGCAGTGAACAGCCAGCTCTGCTGCTCTTGCAGAGGACCTAGGTTCAATTCCCAGCACCCACATGGCAGCTCATAGCTGTCTGTGACTCCAGTTCCAGAGATCTAATACCTTCTTGTAGATTCTGAGGGCACCTGAGATACATGTGGTACACATCTGTGTATTCATGAAGTCAGAACATCCATACACGTAAAACTTTTTAATCAAAAAAATAATAATAAACATTGTTTTTAAAAGATGTCATCACTCATAACTGATTGTTGTGAGAGACCAGGAAAAGATGGAGGTTTTTGTTTTTGTTTTTCTTTATTTCAGGTAAGAGCAGAAAACTGAAGCTTGGGAGGATTGTCAGGAGCTCAAGCCCAGCCTGGGCTACATAGTGAGTTCTAGGCTAGCCTGGGCTGTAAAATCTAAGACCCTGTTTTCAAAAGCCTGAGTGTGTTGGTGCTCCCTGTAACCCCAGCATTTGGGAAGAGGAGGAAAGAAGACCAGCAGATTAAGGCCAACCTTACATAAATAGTGAGTTCAATGCCAGCCTGGGCTACATGAGACCCTGCCTCAAAAACCCCAAAACAACAACAAAAATGGCAGACAACTGTGGGCCAGGGAGATGGCTCATCAGGTAAAGGTGCTTGTCACCAAGCCTGATGACCTGGGTTCCATTCTTGGGACTAATGGTAGGAGAGAACAGACACCACGAAGCTGTCCTCTGACCTCCCAACATGTATACTGTGACACACACACCCTATGAAATAGATCAGTATAATTTAAAACTTAAAGACAACCAAACTATGAGTGGTACATGATTGTGATCTGAAAACAAAACAAACTAAAGAACAATTATATGGGGCAGAGCATTTGGATTGGAGCCATACCCAGTCACGGGATGTCATCACAAACTGGTTAATCTCCTTCTTGGCCACCTGATCCTAACTTCTTCCTTATTAGGTTCCAGCCTAAGGCATATTCTTAAGAACTCATTAAAGCTCTGTAGCCTACATCAAATTAACTCTCAAATTGTCTGTTTCATATGCTAGTTAAAGCATATGAAAGAGTTCCCAGAATGTACCCTGCACAGTGCCCCAGTTACATTCTCTCTTAGATAAGGACAACTATAATGTTGTCATTAAACACTTGAAAAATAGATTGATTTGTACACAGAAAAAAACAAAAATAAAAATCTTTTACACACAGAGTTCTAAAAAAAAAAAAAATGTAATTTAAGCCAGGTAGTGGTGGTGCACACCTTTAATCCCAGCACTCAGGAGGCAGAGGCAGGTGGATTTCTGTGAATTCGAGGCCAGCCTGGTCTACAAAGCAAGTTCCAGGACAGGCTCGAAAGCTACACAGAGAAACCCTGTCTCAAAAACCTAAAAACAAAACAAAACTGTAATGTAAAGTAATTTAAAGAGTAAAGTGGTGCTGAAGAGATAGCTCCATGGTTAAGAACACTGGCTGCTCTTGCAAAGGAACCAGGTTTGATTCCCAGCACCCTAGGGGGCTCACAAAAATCTATATCTCCAGTAGTCAGGGGGAATCTGACACCCTTTTCAGGCCTCTAGGAGTCCCAGGCACACAGGTGGTGCAAAGACATACATGCAGGCAAAACACTCATACACATAAAATCATACAATTTTTGTTCTTGTTGAGACAGGGTCTCTCTATGTAGCCCTGGATGTCCTGGAACTTGGTATTATAGACCAGGCTGCCTTTGAACTCACAGAGATCTTCAGTCTCTGCCTCTTAAGTGCTGAGATTAAAAGCATGCACCACCATGTCCAGCTAAAAACAATTTTTTAAGATTAAAAAAACAGCAAAATTCCATTTATACAAGTCATTATGGTCAAATGTAGATGCAATTAATATACAAATTCAGCTTGGGGTGTCGCTCTGTTGGTAGAGTACTTGCCAGGCATACACACAAAACCCTGGGTTTGATCCCCAGCATTGAAATGATTGCAGGTGTAGGGGGTGCACACCTATAATCCCAGCACTAGAGACTTGGGGGCAAGAGGATCAGGATTTTCATCCTTTGCTATATCAGAAGTGTGAGACCAGCCTGGACTACATGAGATCTTGTCTCAAAATAAGCAGTAAAAGGAGCAAAAACATATGCCAGAGGAAAACTTCCGTGCTGAGAACAGTTAGAAGTTAATAATGGAAAAGTTGTTTGAAGCACCCCAAGCTCAGTGTTGCTTCAGCATTGATTAAATCAGGCATTGATCTTTCTCCCCTCCCTCTTCATCAGGTTTACGTCAGAGAGGCCTATTGCCTCCTAACTCAGAAGCAAACAGAATGGTGACATCTTCATGTTTGTTTGAAGCAGAGGTCAAGAGTGGTGGGATTAAGCATATAAATTCCAAAAAAAAAGAAAAAAAACAAAAAACAAAAAAAACAAGCTCAGTGGTGGTGCCCTTTAATCCCAGAACTTGGAGGGCAGAGGCAGGTGGATCTCTGTGAGTTCAAGGCCAGCTTGTGAGTGAGTTCCAGAATACTCACAGCTACACAGAGAAACCCTGTCTCAAAAATAAAATAAAATAAAACAAACAAACAAACAAAAAACAGCAATTGGACCAGAGTGAGGTGGAACAGGTCCTTGCCTCACCTGAACTTCAATGACAATTTTGTCAGTGCTGATCAAAACAAAATATTGCATAGCCCTTCCGCCTCCAGGCTAATCTAGGAGCTGGTAGCATACACTCACCATGACTTCCACATGGTGGGGAGAGAGAACCAACTCCTACAATTTGCCATCTGGCCTCCGAATGCACTACGGCATGTGTGCTGTGTACCCCCACCATCACAAAAGATAACTATAAATTAATGTAAGAAAATAATAAAATAATATAGAGAAGCAATTGAGAAAAGACACCAACCTCAGGCCTACAGAAATACAAATGTACACCTACATACACATGGACACCACACACACACACACACACACACACACACACACACACACACACACACAGAAAAGAGTGAAGAGAAAGGATGGGTGATGTGTACATATGCTGTTGTGGAAGGGCATCCTCAGATTTATCAGGTGTTACAATCGAGATGCAGAATATGTACGTACATGCCCTCAGTTATGCCATGTGTAGCTGGAGCTATACATAAATATGTGTACGAGTGAGTATAAGCTGTGGCCAAACTCTAGGGTGATCACCCCCTCATGCTGATGTTCAGCTTAGTAGCTGCCCCCTGGATGTTGACAGGACACTGTGGAATTCACTGGAAGACTTTAATTTTCATTTTTTGCGTCCAGGTGTCACGAGGTTGTCCTTAAAACTTACTTTGTACTTTCCTAAGTTGTCCTCAAAATTGGAATCTTCCTACCTCTACTTCCTGAGTGCTGGGAACTATAAGCACCTCCCCGTATGCCTGGCATGTTAAGTGATTTCAGAGGCTGAGTCATAGAAGGGAAAGTAGCTTCTAACTTGGTCTCCCTAAAATGTTCTTTACAGGAGGAGGTGAGCACTATGTCTAAAGCTACTCAAACCTTTGATGGTTCATTGTAATTGTCAAATTGACACAAGGTAGTATTACCTGACCAGAGAGTCTCAGTAAGGGTTTGTCTAGGTCAGGTTGGCCTATGAGTGTGTCTGTGTTGAGATTGTCTTGGTTTAATTGATGTGGGAAGACCCAGCCCACTATAGGTGTTACCATTCCCTAGGCAGGGAATCCTGAACGGTATATAAATATAGAAAGGGGGGCATTCGTAGGAAATGTGCATGCATTCATTTCTCTTGACTTTGGATGTGATGTGACTGGCTGTTCAATGATGGACTGTAACCAGGAACTGTAGGCCAAAAAAAAGCAAACCCTTTCTCTCTTAAAGTTGCATCCCTGTCTTATCATGGCAACAGGGCAATAAACTGAAACACACCACCCATGCAGAAGCCCAGATAGGGAGGAAAGAACCTTCCTGGGGCACAGCTAAAAAAGTGAGCTACCATAGACACAGATGCTCTGATCCAGGGCAACCACAGCTTTGTGAGAGACCCTGTGCTGTGAATACAGGCATGTACCACCGCAGCTGACCTCAGGATGACATTCAAATAATTATACAGTAAAGATATCATCGAGGTTACCAAATTTAGAAAATCGATTAATAGAAAAAATGGAGACCTTGTATCATCTTTCAGTTTGTCTTTGGGTCACAGGGTACTGATCTTGTCATCTGGTATTTTTCAGCATTCCCCCTGTGTGACTTTGAAAGCTTGAGAGGGATACCTTGCAGAAGTCTGCCTCCTCGGTAAAGGTGAAGGGCTAGGGCTGCTTCCAGGTTCTCAGTGGTGATGAGGTTGTCAATGTCAGATGGGCTTTCAAAGTCAAAGGCATCTCTCAGAACGCACATGTGGCCGGCAGCTTCCAGGTGGTCTCTTAATTAAAAAACAGAGAGAGGGAGAAGTTGGACTTGCCATTTTGGTTAAGGCTTTAGAGTCAGTCTGTACTGAAACACAGATGGAAGCTTGAGGTGATGACAGCAACCATCCATTCCCCAGCCTCAGACTGTGGCTGGAATGAAGGCTGATGTAACCACAACTTTGAGACACAGCGAGCTTCTCTCCACATTCAGTGGCAATGGACTACTTCAAAGCTCTGTTTGCACCTAATTCCACTATTTCCTTTGTTCACTGCCCCGTCATTCTACATGGTGCCTGGGATGCATCTTCTAGTTGCTGACACTCATTTCTTTTAAGTTTCTCTATTTCATTGTATGCATATGAGTGTTTTGCCTGCATGTGTGTCTGTGTACCACATATAATGCCTGGTGCCTGTAGAGGTCAGAAGGTGTCAGACCCACCAGAACTGGAGTTCTACATGATGGCAAGCTGCCATGTGGGTACTGGGAGCCAAATAGGACTTCTGCAATAGCCACCAATGCATCCGGGCAGTGATTGCACACACCTTTAATCCCAACACTTAAGAGGCAGAGGCAGGCAGATCTCTGTGAGTTTGAGAACAGCCTGGTCTACAAGAGCTAGTTCCAGGACAAGCTCCAAAGCTACACAGGGAAACCCTGTCTTGAAAAACAAAAACACAAACAAACAAACAGCTTCCAGTGCTCTTAACCACAGAGCCATCTCTCCAGCTCCTGTCACTCATTTATTGAAGAAATATTTCAAGGGGCAGGCACGATGGCCTCGTGGTATAAAGGCACTTGCTGCCAAGCCTAACAACCTGAATTCAATCCTATTATGATTCACATGATGGAAGTTGAGAACCAACTGTTCTAAGTTGTCCTCTTATGTCCATAGTATGCCATGGCACATGGCATTAAATAATTAATCAATAAATAGATAAATATGATTTAAAACAATGTCAAGGCTGTCCCCCAGTATGGGCCCACACCTTGAATTTCTAGAAGTAGGAGTTCGATAAAACCCTTTTTCTTTATAAAGTTACTCAGCCTCAGGTTTTTTGTTACCATAAGCAAGATTGGACTAGCATGGGTCATCTGGTATCCAAATGCACTGTGAAAGCCAAAAGGCCTTGGGAAGAAGCCTGTGGCACAGGGTGAGACTCATCCCCTGTGCTAGCATGTGAATGATAACATCTCTTTGTAAATACATAACATACTAATGGCACTGTGCAAACAAAGCAACCCTGGAGCTGGAGGGATGGCTTAGAGGTTATACCACTGGCTGCTCTTGCAGAGGACCCAGATTCAAATCCTAACACCTATCTGTGGCTCACAACAATCCATAACTCCAGTTTCAGAGGATCTACACCCTCTTCTGGCTGCTGTGGAAACCATACACATAGAACACTTGTGTGTGCATGCATGTGTGCATGTGTGTGTGCAATAATTTTTTATTCTAAAAAAAAGAGTTCTTTTAAAATGAAAAAACAAAACATGAATCTTAGGACTTAAGTGGTCTATACTACTGAAGTATGTTGTATTTTTATTTTTATTAATTTAGGTATTATTTATTTTCTAGTATGGGAGATTCAACCTATGACTTGGCTCATGCTAGGCAAGATTTCATCATTGAATTACATTACCAGAGCCTCACCAGGTTGCTAGACTGGCCTTGAACCTGCAGTCTTCCTGCCTCTGCCTCCCAAGTAGTTGGGCTAACAAACCTGTGTCACTATGCCTAGCTCACATTGTATAAGCTGGCTGTACCATTTTCACTATTCAATTTGATCAGTCACTGTAGGTCAGTAGCATTGCCCTCCCACACTCTACTGTCTATGGGGACAGCAACCCGGGAGGAAGCCTGCTGATGCTGCAGCTATTGCCTAAGAGTCAGAATTCTATGTGCTCTGAGTAGAAGTGAGCGACTGCTATTCTAGCTCCCAAAAGCTGTAGGAAATAAGAAGCTGTTGACAAACGGCAAGGAGTCTCAAGTCTGCTGGAGAATGAATGCCTGAGAGATGGATGACCTGCTGGATCCATATGGAAGAAAAGGAAAGGGAGCCTTGTCATGGATAATGAGAGTCATGATCACAAAGTTGTTCTTCATCTCCTAAATGTCCTTTAAACAGCATTGTGACACTCACTGAATGACCTCACAAACATTCTAAATCAAAAAATGTTTAATCTTCATACTCTGTGGACTGAAATTTTACCCTGGTGGCTAGCTGACTTATAACACTTTCAAATTGCTTTGTCCTTATTCCTTCTGTCAGATAATAACTCAATTCAGTAATAAATTCACAAAGTATGTATTATGCCTAAGGAATTGTGTTTTTCTTTCATAGCAAAGGGAGCTGCATACACACACACACACACACACACACACACACACACACACACACACTAAATATATATATAGCGAGAGAAACTTTAATAAATGGTTCATCATTTTCAGTATGAGATGGAACCAATTTGCATATTCATGAATTAATATTAGAAATCATCCCATCCACCTCCACCCAGCAATAGCCCTATACTTTTAAAAGATTTATTTATATGATTTTTAAATTGTCTATATGTGTGCATATGCACCATGTGCATGCAGTACCCACAGAGGCCAGAAGAGGGCATCAGACTCACTAGAACTCTAGTTAAAGGTGGTTGTGAGCCACAATGTAGATGCGGGGAAGTGAACTTGGGTCCTCTGAAAGAGCATTAAGCACTCTTAACCACTTAGCCATCTCCAGAGTCCCTACAGCCCTCTTCTTATTCCATAATTGACAATTCCTATGTTTACAGAAAATAAAAGTTAGCACAAGGAAATTAAAGCCAAGCATGGTGCTGCATACCTGATATCCCAGAACCTGGGAGGCTGAGGCAAGAGGGTCTCTGTGTGTTTGATACGCATCTGGACTAAATAGTGCCTTTCAGGATAGAGGAGACCATGGCACAAAACAATGACAAAAATAAAGGACTGGTGATATATCTCAGCAATAGCGCACTAGCCTAAAATGCATAAGACCCCGGAATTCATCCCTTGAATTATGCACTTTCTTTTTTACATATATTTTAGATTTATTACACATGAATGGGGGTTTGCCTGCATGTATATATGTATTACACCACATGCATGCAATACCCTTAGAGATCAGAAGTGGGTCCTCTGGAACTGGAATTATTGATGGTTCTTCATTACCATGTGGTGCTGGGAACTGAACCTGGGTCTTCTGCTAGAGCAACAAGTGTTCCTTGCCTTTGAGTTATCTCTCCAGTACCATGAATTACACACTTTTCAAGGGTGGATTTTATGGTGTGAAAAGGGTATCTCAGATGGAAAAGGAAGGGGCACTTCTGCAGGAAGCCTTCCCAGATGCTGTTGTAGCACAGGCCAAGTCCATTTCCTGGGTTGTCATCACCTTGCACTTCTCTGTCAGAGGCTCACATATAACTAGGTAATGCTTTGGGCATTTACATGTCAGAACCGTCTTCCAAATGGTCGTGCTTGGTTCTGACAAATAGGCACAGCTCTGGTTGCTTGGCTGCTGGCTTCAGAGTACAAGGATTGCAAGGGTCAGCTCTGCTATGCCTTTGGTACTCATTTGCCAAATGTCTACATGCTGACTGACTTGCAACGTCTGTTACTTAAGACAGCTAAAATAGTCTCTTTACCCACACTTCCCAGGCAGCTATGATTTCCTGAGTCTGTGATATGGTTTGGGTGTGAGACGTTCCCGCAGAAGTTCATGTGTTAAAGGTGTGTGTGTGTGTGTGTGTGTGTGTGTGTGTGTGTGTGTGTGTGTGTGTGTGTGTGTGTGTTACATCATGTGTAGTCTTTGGGTGTTGACTGACTCATGAAGGCACTGATGTTACTGATGGAGCCATCTATGGGTCATAGCTTGATGGGTTTGGAGAAGAGCCAAGCCCTCCACACTCAGAGGTCTGAAACCCTCATCCTCTGAGTTCTGCTTTGCTCCTCTGACCTCTCTCAGGTGTTCTGTCACAATGATTTTACTACATTCCTCTAAGGCAAAAACCTTTCCCTCACAGATTCTTGCAAAAGTTTTCCTACCTAAAGGCCTGGCAATTGTGCCAGAACTCAGGAGGAAAGTGATAAGAGCTGTGCTGAAGAAAGGGAAAATGATTCCTGGCTGCAGGTGATGTCTTCCCCAGGAGACTTCAGATTGCTCCCTTTCCCAAAGGTACCTCATCTCCCGGTTTAGAGAGAGAAAAAAAAAAAACAAAAACATGTTTTCTCACTAACTTGCCCTGGGTGAGGTAAGAGCAGCTGCCACCCACTGCACAAAGTCCAGCTCTCTCTGTGACAATTCTGGTGCAACACTCTCTGCCCTATGCCAACCTGGCCTTAATAGTATGTGTTCCTGAGAGCTGAGGGCACTCAGCACTTGTCAGCATTTTCCAGAGACCCTCAGGAGTGCCATAAACACTGTGCTCAGTGGGGAACTTCCCAGTGTGGTTTGAAACAAAGGTCAGGAAACTTTTTGTGGTGGGATGTGGGAGCACATGCCTACAATCCACACACTCAAGAGGTAGAGGTAAGAGGATCAGAAATTCAAGGCTTTGCCTAGCATGGGCCAGACCTATTCCCATCATGCTAAAGTTTCAATGAGGTTGAGTAATTAGAACTTTATGGTTCTGATTCCTTTAATTGACTTATCAAGGACAGGTTGTAACTTATTGGGAGCTCACACTGTGATCTCCAAGTCCCATAACATCTTGATGGATGAACAACCCTTTGTCATATCCCATTGTGTTGACTTTGGTGCTATCCAATATTACTAGGAATCATTTACAGCCATTCACTGTTCTGTGAGTCTACAACTTCATCCTAGGGCAATGTGAGCTCATGTAAACCTACCAAGGCCTCTCCCAACCCCCTTAGGAAGGGCACACATTCTCCAAGTCTGCTTCCCCCATAGAAAGGGGCATACACACTTCTGGGTTAATGAGCAAATTATACTCTGTGATGACATCCTTGTACATAATAATAAATTTGGGCATGTTTTCTATTTCATTTATCGATGATCAGTTCATTCCAGAGAACCTTGGACCTTTGCCCACCCATGGAGTCAAATGTTAGCTAACATGTGTTTAATGTTTAAATGCTAATCTTACACACAATCTATCCTTTCCACCACATGCACAAGACAGCTGGATGTCTCTCACCAACCTTCTATATCTTGAACAGCTCCAGTTTTCACTGGCCTCAGGACCTGTGTTATCGTTAGCCCTTCCAAACCTCCCCTCCCTTCTACAGAGAACAAGGCCTGAACCCTATTGCCTGAAGGAGTCCCTCCAACACAAAGGTCGTATTGTTTTGTTTTTGAGATAGGATCTCAAGTAGCTGTCTGAGGATGACCTTGAATTTTGGATCCTCCTGCCTTCACCTTCCAAATGACTGGGGTTATAGGCATGTACCACCATAACTGGTTTATGCGGTGCTGGGACTAGAATCCAGGGATTCAAGTATGCTTGCTTGGTAAACACTCTACCAATTTAGCCACACCCCCCAGCCTGTTTTCAGTTGCTTGATAGCACCAGTCACCCTCTGGAAAGAGCTCTGTCTAAAACCAGCCCCCAGAGAGCCCAATGAGTGAACTAGATGGCGGGGGGGGGGGGGGGCGCGACTCACAAAACAAAAACTCCGTCTTTTCCCCAAGAAACTTCAGAAGAGCATCCACCCTCCACTGGTTATTCACTGCGATCTTGAGAGGAACTGTAACATTTCCTAGCTGAAAGTGACCTGTGAGGCCTGGAGTAGCCTCAAAGGCTCTTCCCCATGATAAGGAAACAGACCCACAGAGGGGAAAGCCATTGAGAGATTTCCTGAAACAAGTGGAGGTGGGAGGGGGCGATAGAGGAATGGGGAGCAAGCTAACTTCTAGGGCGAATGGGCCTTGCAAGCATCTGCCTTCCACTGAAAGAGTCCAGCCCAGCTTGATCCAGGCAAGGAGAATGGACCCGCCTTCCCTGCCTTGTCTGGCTCAGGCTTCCGTCCCAGGTAAACACACAAAGCAAAACACCTAACAAGATAAGCTTAGCGTTCAGATGCGGGCAGGGAACAGCAGCTACAGAACGCGGACCCTGAATCCCTGCACGTGCTGGACTATCCACCAGGACTCTCTGCCCTTCTCAGCTATGCAGGTCTGTGGTTCACCGGGACTCTGTGCCTTTCTCCAGCCACGTGGGCCCCCCTTCGCATCCCAGGCCACTCTGCCCAAACCCCACCTCTGTCAGTATTGAGGCCTTTGCAGAGCCTGAGTCCCTCCTCCCCCACTCCAACCCTGCCAGCGCTGGCCCAGGCTGCCCCTTTGTCGCACCCTAGGGCACTCACAACAGACAGACAGGGTAGCCGCAGCTGGGATCAAAGAGGGAGCCCCTTCGCGCGGCACCTGCGCCCATGGCCCAGCCGTTTGTGCACGCGCGGCTCCGGCGCCCAGCCCAGCCCAGCATCCCCAGACCAGGGATGCTCAGGCCCGCAACATACCGCAGGCGCTCGGCCGTGACCGCGTTGCCAGTGTGTGGCCGTAGCACCGCCAGGAACAGGAGCCGCATGTCGCTACCGCCAAGGATTGAGCCTCCAGGCCCCAGGGCCTGGAGTCCAAAAGGACTCAGTCCCTCCCTCCGCTCCCAGGCGGAGCTGCAGGTTCAGGAGCAGGGAGGGGAAAAGGGAAGGAAAGGGGGAAAGATAGGATAGGGAAGGGAAAGGAGGGGCAGGGAAGGGAGGAAAGGAGAGGGGATGAGGGGGAAGGGGAGGAGAGGAGGGAGGGAAGGAGGGGAGGGAACAGCAGGGGAGGGGAGGAGAAGAGGGATAGAGAGGACCAGAGGAGACTAGCGGGTGGGGAGGGGTCACGAACCCTGGTGTCAGGGATCCACGAGCTCAGGAAGGGGAGGGGTGTCCATGGTTCCAGGGACCCAGAACACAGGTGGCCCTGTTTCTCCTCCCATGGTAGCCGTGAGTGGGCTCCCACATGCAACATGCTGGCTAGAAGACTGATACTGCCTCCCCCAGGACCAGGTGAGATGTGGGGTGCAAGCCCACATGCGGAGAGGGGGTTCTAGCCTCACTCTGCACAACCTTATATTTGAGGGGACCTTGGACCCCAGGATGCCCTGAATTCTGAAGCCTTAGGGCATAGGGTAGGCAGTTCATCCTTTTTTTAGACCCTGGCATCTCTGAACTAAAGTTCAGTGAACTTCCGGCAGAAGAGATGGAGGACAGAATTATAACAGGGAAGGCAACTTGGGGAGCCAGGTTCGGGGGTGCAGGTTTACAGTTTTAGCAATACCGAGACTGAGGCGAGAGGATTGATGTCACAAGGTTCTGAGGAAGAAGGGAAAGTCGGCCTCCAGCAGTTCAGGATTTCTTACTTGCTAGCGGATTATTCTCTGCACTGAGTCACATCCCCAGACCCTAAAGGCAGCTTTTTGAGGACTATTATGTGAAGCTAGGCTAGGTTTGTGGGCAGCCCAGGGCTGAGAGCCTCTTGCACTAAGTGCACCTGAGCAGGAAGCAGAAAGGGTGGGGAGAGACAGAACCCTCTGACAACATCATTTTTGGGAGAATCCACGGTATTTCACAAAGACGAGCAATAATTAAAGCTGAGCAGTATTACAGAACCAATATTTTAAAGTTAATAACCCCTGAAATCAACTTCTTCCCACCCTCCATAACCCCCTAACAGCTTAAAAGGGGAAAAGGTAGTAGATGCCTGGAAGCCTTATGTGGTATTCTCCCAGCCCAGCTCTGCAACACACTGGCTTCTGATTTGCCAATGAACAAAGCCTGCCTTGCAGGGGGACAGTGGGACCAATTGTCCTGCCTCTCCACAGGAAGGGAGAAAGGGAAAGTTTCGTATTTATTTATTATAGAATTACTGGATTATTCTCTCTCCTCAGACAAGGTCTTGCTTTTTCTAACTTTCCTTTTCAAAAAAATTTGTGTGTGTGTGTGTGTGTGTGTGTGTGTGTGTGTGTGTGTGTGTGTGTGTGTGCGCGCGCTCGCGGGCCTGTGGAAGCCAGAAGAGGCCTCAAATCCTATAGAGCTGAAGTCACAAGTGGTTGTGAATTGTCTGATGTGGGTTCTGGGACTTGAACTCAGGACCTCAGCCTCCCAGAATTTATCTTTGAATCTGGAGATCAACCATCCATCACATTCATATTGCAGGCAACAGGAAGGAAGGAAGGGAGGGAGGGAAGGAAAAAAATGATGCTGTCAGGATACTGCGTTTCATTTTTAAAGCTTATTCCTGAAAATCCACAGGATCCTTGATAGTGTTCTCTTAGTGACTACATGGGTGCTTTGAGGATACAAGGAAGCTGGGAAATGCTGCCCTCCCTAGGACACACACTTTGACAAACAAATCAAAGCTTGTTTACCAGAGAAAAAATGTGAGAGGAGGTTTAAAGTCACCTCTGTCATCATAGTCTAAATCTATAAATCCACAGAAGAAAGTTGATATGACCTAAATTGGTGCAAGCCTAGTATGGTGACACACACTTATAAACCCATCTGCTGATCAAGCTGCTGAAGCAGGGGGATGGAAAATTCAAGGGCAGCTTAGGTAACTTTCCGAGATACCTGGTTTTTGTTTTGGGTTGTTTTTTTGAGATGGGGTCTCACTATGCATTGCTTCTGTCCTGGAACTCACTCTGTAGATCAGACAGGCCTCAAACTCAGAGATCTGCCTGCCTCTGCATCAAGTGCTGGGATTAAAGGCATGTGTTATTTTTTGTTGTTGTTGTTGTTTACTTGGTTGATTTGGTTTAGTTTTTCAGTACAGGATTTCTTTGTGTAGCCCTGGCCATCCTGGAACTCACTCTGTAGACCAGTCTGGCTTCGAACTCAGAGATTTGCCTGTCTTTGCCTCTCAAGTGCTGAGATTAAAAGTATGCACCACTACCTCCTGGTTTAAAACTGTGTTTTTAAAAGAAGGATTGAAGCTGGCTAAAATGGTACACACCTTTAATGCCCTGCAACATGGAGGCAGATACAGGCAAAGTTCTATGAGTTTGAGGCCAGTCTGGTCTATAGAGTGAGTTCTAAGCCAGCCGGGGATATAAAGTAAGACCCTGTTTCAAAAATCAAATCAAAACAGACAAACCAACCAAACACCTGAGCTATTTTCTATCGATAGCTTGCCTTGGACCCTTTCAGCAGTAGAGAGGCCTTCTTCGGGGTTCTAAAGAATAAAGTTTGGGGGGCTGGAGAGATGGCTCAGAGGTTAAGAGCACTGGCTGCTCTTCTAGAGGTCCTGAGTTCAATTCCCAGCAACCACGTAGTGGCTCACAACAATCCGTTATGAGATCTGGTGCCCTCTTCTGGTGTTCAGATATACATGGAAGCAGAATGCTGTATACATAATAAATAAATAAAATCTTAAAAAAAAAAAAAGAATAAAGTTTGGAAGTCAGAGTGTCACCTGGGCAGCACCCCCTTAGACATTCTAGGACAGTGCTTCCCCACCTTCCTTTAATACAGTTCCTCATGTTTTGGTGAACCCCAACCATAAAATCATTTTGTTTCTACTTTATAACTGTAATGTTATGAACTGTAATGTGAATATCTGGTATGCAAGACCCACAGGTTGAGAACCATTCTCTGGGCTTCTCTATTGGCTCCTTGCTGTTGGTGGCTGTCAACATTCCTCCTTCTGGGGTTGCCCTTCCCCTGGCTCCACCTGGTATATGGCCATTGTCTCTACTGGCTGGCTGTCCCTTGGTCCTCCTTCCATAAGGTGTCTCATAATGCACTGGGGAGGTGGCCTCCTGTCAAGATGCTTGTCTTATCCACAGGAAAAAACTCCTTTCAAAATACCAGCACTGCGATGGTCAGAATGTGTGTGTCCCCTGCAAAATCTATGGTGAGACTGGAGTTCACAAGGGGCTCTCTTGGACAAGTGCAGTAAAAGGCTCTGTGCTAGTGGGTGATGGAAGGTCTTGAGGGGAAAAACAAGATACAAGCAGACAACAGCCATCATCAAACACAAATCTGCTGGTCCCTTTATCTCAAACTCCTGGCGTCTATGTGCAATATATATATATATATATATATATATATATATATATATATATATATGGTTAGGACATGGGCATATTGTTTTTCCCGTGGTGGGGGGAGTGGGGAGGAAGGGGTCACCATACATAGTAGCTACTTTTTCTTGCTGCAATAAAACACTGACAAAACTAGTTAATTATGGGTGAAAAGAGTCTATGTGACTTATGGTTTCAGAGGGATAAAGGTCCACCATGGCTGGGGGGCATGGCAACAGGTGGTAGTCATGGTAACAGGAGTAGGAAGCTGTGAGCTCACATCTTTAACTATAAAATTGAGGCAGAGAGAGCAAACTAGATGCGGAGTGAGACTATAAACCCTCAAAGCTGGTCCCCAGTGACATTTGTCTTCTATCAAGACTGTACCCCCCCCCAGGTTCCAAACAGTGTGCCACCTACTGACAACCAAATGTTCAAATACTTGAACCTGTGGGGGACATTCTCATTCAAACCACAATACCATGCAAACCTGATAAAGCCCCAGTTTCAGAAGGACACCCTACTACTTGTGTCATATAAAATATCCCCCCATCTTTCTCAGTCATGTATGTTTTGTCTCCTCTCCCCCTCCATGGTCCTACTCTACATTCTAATCATAACATGGAGGAATCAGTCCTTGTCTCAAATGCATCAAGAATGAGAGGTTGCCATTCTCCTCCTAACCGCTGTGTGCTGGGGCAGCAGCATGAACATCCTAGGCGAATATTCAATAAACATTCTCTTAATGCTGATGAAGCAGCATGCATGTTGCTGTGGCCTGATTGATTTTTAAACTGTTTTAGGTATATGACTGTTTTGCTTGCACGGATGTCTGTGCACCATGTGCATGCAGTGTCTGTAGAGGATGTTAAATGCCCTGGAGCTGGAGTTACAGGTGATTGTGAAGTGTTACACAAGTGCTCAAACTTTCCTCTTCTGCAAGAGCAGCTGGTGCTCTCAACTGCTGAGCTATATCTCCAGCCCTTGTGTCTTGATTTTTGATAATAAGGTTGGCTTGACTGAAGCTCACATTGGATATTGCTGGAATATCCATCAGGTGGGATAGACTGACATATCTTTGGGACCCTTAACTTTGACAGGCCTACTGCTTCAATGTATTCATTTCTTTCTTTCTTTCTGTTTTTGTTTGTTTGTTTGTATGTTTGTTTGTTTGTTTTTCAAGACAGAGTTTCTCTGTATAGCTTTGGAGCCTATCCTGGCACTCGCTCTGGATATCAGGCTGGCCTCGAACTCACAGAGATCCGCCTGCCTCTGCCTCCTGAGTGCTGGGATTAAAGGCATGTGCCACCAACGCCCAGCCATTGTATTCATTTCTAAAAACGAGAAAAACTATGAACAGTATCATAGCCAACTAGCTCATTTTTCATGGAGTCTTTTACAATTGTCTCAATCAGGCAATAGAAAAGGGCACACAAGTGAGTTCATTATCATGGAAAATGTAGAAATGATTATTGGGGAGGAGGGAGACTGTTGAGATTGCTCCAGCTGCTTGTAACATAAGGGTCTTAAAATATATGCAAAGAAAAATCTGTTTTTTTCTTTGATCGTAGTGTTTGCTCTGATTGTTTCCTAGTTTCTAGCACCAGAGAGAGAAAAAAATTTATCACCTACTCTGTAAAGATGATAGAATGTTTTAAGGAGAGCTCTGAGGGCCTGCTGCCTTTAGAAATGGCTCTGTTGTCAAAATCAACACTTGATTTTTTTTTGTCTTTTCTTTTATGCTCATAATAGGCCAGGCAGCAACATCTCTGTTGCTATTAGAGTTTCGAGTCTTTGTGTCACTGTTCTTCTCCATGCAGAGTGTGGGTTGCTGTGTGCCTATGTATACGACTGTGCATTAAGGCATGACAGAAAAGGAAGGGGAGGTAGGAACAGAGAAAAGATAAGGGAGGGGAAGGGGGAGAAGGGCGGGGAGATATTTTGAATACGTTCATATGAAAGACGAAGAGTCAAAATCACATAAAATCCCATGGCCCTGAGAAAACCACCACGCTGTTTTGGACTCGAAAGATCCTGCACAGGCTGGTTTTCTTGGATGCTTGATCCTCAGCTGGTGGTACTGTTGCTGTTTTGGATGATTATGGAACATTCAGGAAATGGCTCCTCAGTGGAGGAAGTGAGCTTCTGAGGGGTGAGAGGGTGGGCGGGCCTTGAGGTTTATGCCCTGATCCTATTCCCCGTAGGCCTGTGCCCCCTGACCTGTCCATGTTCCCTCTGCCAGGCTTCCCCGCCCACCTTCCTGGTCATGAAAGGTTCTTCCTTCCCTCGAATTGCTTGTTTTACATGTTTTTATCACCATGACCAGAACATTCTTCATGTTTTCAAATTTTCCAGATCTAAGAATGAATTCACAGTAATCCCCCTGTGCACAGGGTGAGGACTATGTGGACCTTGTTCAGATGTGCTCTGTCCATCCCCCCATATCCCTAAGCTGTAGGTTCTACTCTTTGTACCCTCTACACAGGAATCTGAGAATCAGGAAGGCCTGGAGCCTCCCATTATATCAGGTGAACTTACATACCCTGTCTTTGGCCTCATTACAAAAACATATTTGCTTATATATTTTGTAGACAGAGGTTCGTGTAATCCAGGCTGGCTTCAAGCTCACTATGCTGCTTCGTTTTTCTGTCAACTTGACACAAGCTATGGTCATCTAGGAAGAGGAATCTCAACGGAGAAAATTCCTCCATCAGGCTGGACTTTAGGCAAGTCTTTAGGGCACTGTCTTGATTGGTGACTTATGTGTAGAGGGTGCAGCCCACTGTGGGTAGTGTCACCCCTGGGATGATGGTCCTGGGTTGTATAAGGAAGCAGACTGAGTAAGTCATAAGGATCAAGCCATGTTCCTTTATGGCCTCTGCTTCAGTTCCTGCCTCCTGATTCCTGCCCTGACTTCTCTATAGGATGGACTGTGACATGGAAGGGTAAGCCAAATAAACCCTTTCTTCCCCCAGTTGGTTTTGGCAGTGTTTTAAGATAGCAATAGAAAGCAAATATCTTAGTTCATGTTTCTATTGCTGTAGTGAGACACCATAACCAAAAGCAAGTTGAGTAGGAAAGGGTTTATTTAGCTTACACTTCCACATTGTAGTCCATCACTGAAGGAATCCAGGATAGGAACTCAAACAGGGCAGGAACCTGGATGTAGGAGCTGATGCAGCATGGAGGGGAGGGTGGCTGTGTACTGGATTACTCCTGTTTTCTTATAGAACCTAGGACCACTTGCCCAAGGGTGGTATCACGAATAATGGGCTGGATTCTCCTACATCTTTACTAATTAAGAAAATGCCCTGGAGGCCTACCTATAGCCTGATCTTATTGAGGAATTTTCTCAAATGAGGCTTTCTCCTCTCCAATGTCTCTAGCTTGAGTCAAGTTGACATTAAACTAGCCAGCACAGCAAATAGGACACTTACTATGCATCCAAGGATGGCCTTGAACCTGTAATTCTCCTGCCTCTACCTTCAAAGCACTGGTGTTATGAGTATGTATCCCCATGTCTGATTCTGTGTTGCTGTGGATGGAACCTGGGACTTTGAGCATACTAGGCTAGCATGCTACCCATAGCCACATCTGCAGCCCAAGGATAGACCATTTCTGTTGATCTTTATTCTGCTTTGTTTGGCATTTCTTCTTGCTACAGAAGAAGGAGGAAACATAGATATTTTATGCATAATGTGTTCCGTTTTTATTTAGTGACCATGGAAGGTAGGGTGATGGGATGTCTCAGTGGCTAAAATCATTGGCCACCAAGCCTGATGACCTGAATCCCAATTCTCAGGACCCACATGATGGAGAGGACTGACTCCTATGAGTTGTCCTCTGACCTCCTCGTGCATGTCCTAATGACTGGAGAGGTTGCTCAGTGGTTAAGAGTACTTGCTGCTCTTGTGGAGGATCCAAGTTTAGTTCCCAGTACTCAAATTAGGTGGCTTGCAACTTCCTGTAAATCTGCTTAAGGGGATGTGATACCTTTGCTCTCCAGGGGCACCTATACTCCTGTACATACCCACACACAGGCACATAATTAAATATAATTTTAACATCTTTTTTAAAAAATTAGGTCTGGGGAGCTGACTCAGTAGTTAAGAATACATACTGTCCTTCCAGAGGACCTGAGTTCAATTCCCAGCAACCATGTCAGGTGGCTCACAACTACCTATAACTCCAGCTGCAGGGTATCTAACACCTCTGGTCTCTGTAGGCACCTGCATTTGTGTATACAAACTTACACACACACACACACACCAATAATAATAATAATAAAATTAAAAATTTAAAATAATTTTGGTAAACAAAATTATAGAGCAGGTCCCGACAGACACGTACCTTCTCCTGGTAGTACAGGCAAGTCCCATGCCATTAATTACCAAGAGGAGGAATTGTAGCTATGTAGTTTCTTCACCTTAAAATAGGAATATAATGTCCAGGTGGGAACAAAAAGCTAAATAAAGGCTGGGAGGAAAATATCATACTAGAATTAGTATAACAGTTACAATAAAAGAGGCTAGAGAGAGAGCTCAGCAGCTAAGAGTACTTACTACTTTCACAGAACACCTGAATTTTCTTCCCAGCATCCATGTTGGTGCCTCACAACCACTAGCAACTCCAGCTCCAAGAGATCCAATGCCTATGGCCGCCACAGGCAACTACATTCATGTGCACGTAACCCGACACAGACATACACATAAAGTTAAAAATAAAAACAAAATTTTAAAGTTATAATAAAAATGGGATGAAGTGGACTGAAACACAGTGGGCAAATTCTGAGCTGGGGTGGAGGAGAAGGGAAAGAGACACCCTTCTGAGAGAGAATGGAGCCCTTCTGTAGCAGTGAGAAATAACCTCCCTTTGTCTCATGGGCTATTTGTGTGGGATCCTGTTTGAACACAATTTGTGTTTACTATCTTGGGATAGCAAATTTATAAGTTCGTGTGTCCCCATTGACAGGACATCCCTTTTGAGTTGAGGCCAAAGGGCTGTTAGGACTCTGTTGTAGAATATTATTTTAAGATGTGTTGCCTGACAGTGGTGGTACATGCCTTTAATCCCAGCTCTTGGGAGACAGAGGCAGGCAGATCTCTGTGAGTTCGATGCCAGCCTGGTCTACAGAGCGAGTTCCAGGACAGACTCCAAAGCTACACAGGGAAATCCTTTCTCGAAAAACCAAAACAAACAAACAAACAAAAAAACAAAAAAGACATTACATTTGTTTATGCTGTGGGACATGTCTAATGATGCAAAGATGTGTTGCATTCTTTTATGTTGCATTTGTTTAACTCTATGAAGCTGTGTTACTTTGCCTGTCTAAAACACCTGATGATCTACTAAAGAACTAAACAGCCAAAAACAAAGCAACAGAAAGGATGGATGGGGCTGGTAGGCAGAGAGAATAAATAGAAGAAACCTGGGAGAAAAGGAAGATTGAGCAAGAGGAGCAGGATAAAGAGGAGGATGTAAGGGGCCAGCCACTCAACTACACAGCAAGCCATGGAGTAAGAAATAATAAAAGGTATACAGAAATAGAGAAAGGTAAAAGCCCACAGGCAAGAGATAGATGGGATAATTTCAAGTTAAGAAAAGCTGGCTAGAAACAAGCCAAGTTAAGGCCGGGCATTTTTAAGTAATAAGTCTCCGTGTGTATTTATTTGGGAGCTGGATGACGCCCCCCTCCCCAAGAGTAAAGAACAAAGAGCCAAATGAGTAAAAAAATAACAACTCAGATTCTAATTGTCTGAATAAAGGTGTTACACAAGTCAGGCTTCCAGCATTTAACCTCTACTTACTAAACACTGTGGTATTTGACATATTTATTTATTTATTTATTTATTTATTTATTATTTATTTAGTCTGTGAGGATTATACAGAGTGTGCCTCAACTCACGCCTGTCCCTTTAGAAGGAATGAGTGTTCCCTGACATGGTAGGCAACCCCAGCAGGTTCTAGGACTGGGGGCAACTTCTAGATAAAGGGTGGAAAGGAAAGGGGAAGTTCAGCCCAGGACCTCAAGGAACTACAGTGTACCCTGTGCTCCAGGTGAGGTTTCTGCCACTCTTCTGTAACTTTAGGTCCTGAGTTTGTCATGGCAATGCCCAGA
Organism: Cricetulus griseus; assembly: GCF_003668045.3. Taxonomy (NCBI): domain Eukaryota; kingdom Metazoa; phylum Chordata; class Mammalia; order Rodentia; family Cricetidae; genus Cricetulus; species Cricetulus griseus. Next base: position 107,129,945 of record NC_048597.1, on the reverse strand, counting down.
CTTCTGACCTGCAGAGCTATGTGTTGATAAATCCCATTGTTTATGAGCAACTGAGGTTTCTTAATTTAGCACACAGTGACAAACATATAAAAAATGCTTCCACCTACCAATCTCACATCTGCAAGATTATTTGACTACAGAGTATTCCAGCATCCACATGGCTAAAATTCATTATATCAGTACTTTCTTGTACCTATTGCTGTTTCCAAGCTTTGGGTTTGCTTTTTAGCAACGTTGTAACAAATGGTTTAGAGCCAAATCTCCTAACAAAGTCTGCAGTTTACAACCTGTAATTGGGCATATCTTGAAGAGGGCCTATCTTCAATTCTAATTCTCTCCAGAAGGTCCATACTCAAGTCTGTCCACTCAGCTGCCAAAGCGTCACCAACACTAAGAATTTCCCACGTGAAATTACAAAAATTACCTTCCTTTTGAATTTTAATTTTTGGGGGTGGATGGATGGAGTTGAGACAAGGTTTCTCTGTGTAGTTCTGGCTGTCCTGGAACTGACTCTGTAGACCAGGGTGGCCTCTAACTCACAAAGATCCACCTGCCTCTGCCTCCTGGGTGCTTGGATTAAAGGCATGTGCCACTAAGCAGGGCTTTGAATTTTCGATTTGTTGTATTTTATTTCATTTTTTTCATGAAAGGCTTATGTTTTTTTGTCTCCGCTGTGTATGCATTATTTGTATGGGTTCGTTTTTATTTTGTTTTAAAATGTCTCATTATATAGACTAGGCTGGCCTTGAACTCAGAGAGATCCACTTGCGTCTGCCCCCTGAGTAATGGGACTAAAGGCATGCATCAGCAAGCATGACTGGATTTTTATGTTTTTTTTTGTGTGTGTGGGGGGGGTGTGTCTTGTTTTTTTCAAGACAGAGTTTCTCTGTGTAACAGCCCTGGCTGTCCTGGAACTTGCTCTGTAGACCAGGCTGGCCTTGAACTCACAGAGATCTGTCTGCCTCTGCCTTCCAAGTGCTGGAATTAAAGGTGTGAGCCACCACCACACGGTGGACTCAGTTTTTTTTTTTATTTCACTTTTAAATCATTAATTCGTTTGTTGTTATTATGTGTATACATGCATGTGTCACAGTTCATGTGTGCAAGTCAGAGGACAACTTGAGATCACCAGGGCATGCTTTGCTCATTAATCTGGACTTTTAATTCAGCTTGAATTAGCTTATTGCATTGGCAGAGTAACCCACTACCTGGGGATTTTCAAAATACTTATCAGAGACAACACTCTCTTTGGCCTCCAGGGGCACCTGCACATACAAACACAAATAAATTAAAAAAAAAAAAATCTAAAAACAAACGTGAGGCTAGATGTGGTGGGATTAAAGGAGATCTTTAATCCTGGCACTGGGAGGAAAAGGCAGAAGGATGTCTGTGAGTTTGGGGCCAGCCTGGTCTATATGGTGATAAAAATGGTTAGCAGAGAGCAGGTGGACACAACTGCACTGTTAACATCCTCAACGCCTTGTGACACCCAGAAGTGGAAGTTGCTCTTCTTTCACTTACCCACCCTGGTCCTCCCTCCTGCTCTTTCCCCTTCTAATGATGAATGACTGATGTTCACAGACATCTTATGGTTTTGGGAGCACAAGAGAAAAGACACCAAAGCACAGGTTTCTCCCCAGAGGCTCAAATAAAATGAGAGCTGGAAGTAGCTCATTTCTCTAAGCAGAGTCTCCCTTTATTAAAAGAAACCCAAAGTCATCCAGGGAGCAGGGTTAATACATCAGATCACAGACTGCTTTTTTTTTTTTCCTTTATGTCTTTTGCTTCTATTCAGGTTGTCTGAAATCTTGGTTGCTACTACTACTTTGGAATTAACAAGAGTTTAAACTGTCCACACCTAAGAGGAGTCAGAAGACAGACAGCACTGCCCATGCTACAATGTGGCTTGGTGTGGGGAGTTGAGCCAGCATCACCCCCCAAAAAACAGACAAGTCCAGAAAGGCAGAAGTGGCAGGGTGAGTAGCCATGATATGTTGTTTCTGGAACACTTTACCTGGAGGGATTTAAATGCCTTCACCAATGACAAGCCAAGTGGCTCCATCCAAGTCCAACTTTGGGGAACCAATGAAAATATTGGGCTCGTGTACAGATGTAGGTGGACTTTTCTGTCCTGACAGCCAGTTCCCAAATAACACAGACTTGATATTAATTATAAATGCTTAGGCTTGTTTTCTAGCTAGCTCTTATAGCTTAAATCAACCCATTTCTACTAACCTATGCGCTGCTCCAAGCCTTGTTTATCTCATGTATGTACTTCCCATCCTGCTGTCTGCAGTCTCATGGCATCTCTTCTGACTCTGCCCTTCTCCCCAGCATTCCCTCTGGCCCCCAAATCCTTCCTAGTCATCGGCCAATCAGCTTTTTTTTACCAATGAGAGAAACACGTCTTCACAGAAGGATCATTCCACAGCTTACAGATCGTGAGGGGTTATTGACAGGTGTGTGGGTGGACCAAAGCAGCCACACTGGAAAGTCTTATCTCAGTACAGACAACTTCCCATTGCTGAGGTTTTTACTGTCTGTACACTTGAGCAGCGCCTGACACCACATAAGACACATGCAGCTAGGCTAGAATTGCACACAAATTCCTGGGAGGTGCAATGGGAAGTGGATGGAGAATCAAGGGTGGGTTCAGTGACTCTCCCCATCCACACCAACTATGAGAATGTCAACAGCCAAACTCTCCAGTGTAGTCCCCTCCAATCGTGCTCTTTCAAATTTGTGGCCTCTTTTTATCTATTTATTGTTATCTTATGTCTGTTGGTGTTTTTCCTGCACCTATGTCTGTGTGAGGGTGTCAGAAGCCCTGAACTTGAGTTGCACAGGTGTGAGCTTCCATGTGGGTGCTAGGCATTGAACCTGAGTCCTTTGGAGAGCAGTCCTCTTAATTACCGAGCCATTTATTCCAGTCCCATCAGATTCATAGCCTCTTTGTTGTACGGTTTTTGTTTCATTTTGTTTATTTATTGAAACAGGGTCTCTCTGTATCTTTGGAGGCTGTCCTGGAACTTGCTCTGTAGAGCAGACTGGCCTTGAACTCTGCCTGCCTCTGCCTCCTGAATGCTGGGATTAAAGGCGTGTACCACCACCACCTGGGTGTGACCAAGTATTTTTTAAAGGCAGTAGGAAATTTGTTCTAGCTTGATTTCTGTTGTTGTAACTGACCAAAAGCAACTTGGGGAAGGAAAGGGCTTATTTTTAGTTTGCAGGTTATAATCCATCAAGGGAAGTCAAGGTAGGAACTCAAGACAGGAAGCTGGAGGCAGAAACTGAAGCAGAAGTCATGGAGGAACTCTGCTTACTTGCTCAGCTACTTTCATTATACAACTCAGAACCACCTGCCTAGAGGTGACATTACCCACAGTTGGGCCCTCCCACATCAATCACCAATCAAGGAAATGCTCCACAGACTTGACCACAGGCCAGTCTGATGAAGGCACTTCCTCAACTGAAGTTTCCACTTCCCAGCTGTCAAGTTGACAATTGAAGTTAAGACATTGGATCACTCCCTACCACCATCACCCCCAACACTTTGTGACCATACTAGAACAGTCTGTGTTGGCTTTGTCTGTTGGCTTTGTTTCTGTTCCCCCAGTTTCAAATTCAGAGATTTCAGAGCACTGCCCAAGACGACTACACATACACATACAGGTCACAGGTCCTCTAATCCATTCTTCCTCTTAGATTTGCATTTCCCTAAAGAATCTTAATCCCACTGGATTAGTTTAGTACCATTCAAACTACACATTTACAGAGCGAGTCACCAGCTCAGTTAGTCCAAAAGGACTTACTGTCATCCCATTACAGTCTTTACCCACGTATGTTATGCTTAACACTCCTTTCATTATTTTTTAAAACTGCCTGTCTATGTGTTGACACACATGCAGGAGAGTCTACTCTCTCTGTCATGCGGGGCTCCCCTGGGGATAGAACTCCGGTCATCCCCAGGCTTGGCAGCAACACTTTTACTCAGTGAGCCATCTCTCTGGCCCAGGCCTAGCAAACAAGACTCAGGCTCACTTACCAGCAGGACTAAGAATCAGTTATATTCTTTTAAAAATGAATTTCTTTTTGTTACCTGTTTGAGACAGAGTCTCACTATGTAGCCTTAGTGGAACTCACTATGTAAATCCACCCACCTCTCCCCGCCAAGAGCTTGGATTAAAGGTATGAGCCACTAAAGACTTAGTAGTTTTTGTTTTTGTGTGGCTGTTTTCTCTTCATGTAGGTCTGTGCACCATTTGTGTACAGTGTCCATGGAGGCCAGAAGATGGTGTCAGATCCCTCTGGACCTGGAGTTACAGATGGTTAGCAGCCACCAAATGCATGCTGGGAATCCAACCCAGAACCTCTGGAAGAGCAGACAGTGCAGTTATCTCTCCAGACTTAAAAAAAAAAGAAAAAAAGGAAATTAAAAAAAAAAAAATTGTAGGAGACTGACAGGTTTCTGTACCCCAATAATAAGTTTCTCCGACAACGCAGTAAACCAGATCAAGCTGAATTAAAAAGTAAAGGGCCAGGTTTATTCAGGCAAAACATTCCTGAGTGACCATTCAGTCCCCAGAGATTAAGGGGGATCACATGGCCTGTCTAAAGGGGACTTAAATACACTGTGTGTGAGTGTGTGTGTGTGTGGGGGGGGGAGTGTCCTGCGTCTGTGCCCAATGACAGCTTTTAGGCAGAGTCTTGAGCACTTGGGGGAGGAGCCACCACCGCTCGTACAGGACTGAATTTTTTGGCAGTTTTTCTGAGAGGGCAGGGTTTGGATAGGGAGGAATGGCTGGATCAAGCAGGGATGAGCTGGAGATTCCAGCTGAACATCCTGACCTTCTTGGATATATGGGTGATGGATCACATCTGGCTACTTCCTGCTGACATGGGACGACGTGGGGTGGGAGTCAGGAGTCGGTGGGCTCCTGCTCATCGGGAGGTATGGGTGAAGAAGCATTTGGTTAACTGCCATCCTGGAGGTCAACCTCAAGAATCTCTGTGTTGAGGAGGTAGAGAATGCAAGTTGCTAGGAGAAAAAGTAGATCATTACTGTCATCCCTATGAATGGGCTAGCCATGGGAAGAGTGGAGATGTTCCCTGGCTGTACAAAAGAGACAAAGGCACAAGAGCAGACAGGCCCTTCATTGGGACATTTTGGAAACCAGGAGGGGGGAGGGTCCCAGTTGCTGGATAGGTGCCCACTTGAGCTTGGAGAGGTGGTACCAACACTGATGTCCCGGGAGCCTGGCCACTGGAAGGGTGATGAGGATCATGGTGTAGGGTCCTGTTAACCAGGGCTCTACCAGAGGTGATGGTCAAATACCCAACAGTGGGAGAGCATAGCTGAGCCTTACATGGGGAAACACAATATCCCAGGGATCTGAGGTAGTTTAGGAGCAAAGAGATGACCCGGTGGGACAGAGACAGAGAGGGATCACAGAGTAGGAGGTAGTCTACATACTGGAGGAGTGTGCTAGGACTGGGGTCAAGAGTGGAAAAACCCTGGGCCAAGGCTTGGACAAAGAAATGGGGATTGTCCCGGAAACACTGAGGGAGAACAGTCCATGTGAGCTGTCTGGAGGACCAGGTGTCAGGTGTCAGGGTCCTCTCAGGTGAGGGGAGGCAAAGAGAAAATATGAGTCAGGGTGCAGAGGGACAGTAAAAAAGGACAGTAAAGCGGGAAGCTGGAGGAGGAATATTGGAAGGAGAAGGGTGATGGGTTGTTGACCACTGGGTGGACTGGAATAACTGCCTCATTAATGAAGTGGCTGAGGTCCTGAGCTAAATGGTAAGCACCAGAGGAGGGCTTATGTGCTGGGAGAATGGGAGTGTTGCAGGGCAAGTTGACAAGAATTAAAAGTCCCTGAGATAAAAGGCTGCATGCCTTGGAGGTGGGTTTCAGAAATAGGAAACTGGGGTCTGGAAGGGGAGGAGGAAGGGTCCTTAAGGCAACTAGGACTGGCTGGTGGTGAGTAGCAACCACTAGGGTGGAGATATATCTGGGGGGGGGGGTGGTCAACAGGATCTGGGAGTGTAGGGATAGGACAGTCTGAGGTAGGGACCTGTGAGGAAATTAAGGGAAGACAGAAGTCAGGAGAAGAGTGTGGGGGGTCAAGGTAAGGGTGGCCCCAAAGCAGCTGAGGATATCACAGCCAAGCAGAGGTACAGAACAAAGGTATGACTAGAAAAAGTGTGTGAGGAGGAGGTCCCATCCACCCCAGTGACAGAAATTGGCCGGAGAATCGTGGGACCCAAATGAGAGGTTAAGACAGAATAGGTAGCTCTTGTGTCCACCAGAAAGGTGATGGACTCACCCAATACCTGGGGCTAGGGTGAAGGGAGTCTTCCAAGTCTGGGTGTCGTCAGTCCAACAGGCCGAGGAGGTCCAAGGCTAGAAGAATCTCAAGATGTGTGTTCGGGTGACCTCTGTGGCGTGGCATAGAGGACGAGCCCCAATGGGGGCATTCTGACTTCCAGTGGCCAGGCTGCCTGCAGATGGGGCATGGCTTGGTTGGTGGCTGAGGGTCAGGGCAGCACCGGGACCAATGGCCTTCCTGGCCGCACTTGAAGCAGGGTCCTGGTGGGTTTGACCTTGGTTGGGCTCCTGCTCGACGGAGCCTTGTGGATTTCCCTTGTCCCCCTTGTGGGGTTGCCAATGGCCTCAGGGCAGATGCCAAGGCACGAGCTTGGAGCATAGCCTTCTCTCGCAGTTGAGCCTCCTCTCGGGCATTAAACACCTTCAAAGCCAGTCTCAGCAATTCATGTATGGGGGTTTGGGGACCATACTCAGCCTTTTTTAATTTCTTTCTAATATCTGGTGATGACTGATAAATGAAATGGATGGCCAGGATTATGGCTCCCGGTGTGGAGGTTGGTTCAAGGTGTGTATGAACCATGGCCTCTCTAAGTCGATTTAGGAAAACGGCTGGATTTTCATCAGCTTGCTGTGTAATTGCTTGGAATTTATCAAAATAAATTTCTTTTGAGACCATCTCCATACCCTGAAGGAGGCAGTGGACCATGAGGTCCCTCATCTGGCAGCCACTTTGACCTGGCCGATAGTCCCAATTGGGTTCCGTAACTGGCACCACATCAAACACAAGGACTGGATAGTTCACTAGGTAGATTTGGTCTGCATATTTTCTAGCTGCTGCCTGAATCCGATCTCGCTCCTCAGGAGTGAGAGTGGAGGTCTGGATGACATAGAGGTCATGCCAGGTCAGGTCATAGGCTTGGGAAAGAAAACGGAACTCCTTGATATAGACAGAAGGATTCTCAGAGAAGGAACCCAACCGCTTTTCTATCTGTGAGAATTCAATTTTCTTTGAGACCATCTCCATACCCTGAAGGAGGCAGTGGACCATGAGATCCCTTTTCTGGCAGCCACTTTGACCTGACTGATAGTTCCAGTGGGGTTCAGTAGCTGGCACCGCCATGTCACCCACAGGGACTGTATTGTCCACTAGGTGGGTTTGGTCTGCATATTGTCTAGCTGCTGCCTGAATCCAACCTCGCTCCTCAGGAGTGAGAGTGGAGGCCTGGATAGCACAGAGGTCATGCCAGGTCAGGTCATAGGCTTGGGAAAGAAAACGGAACTCCTTGATATAGACAGAAGGATTCTCAGAGAAGGAACCCAATCGCTTTTCTATCTGTGAGAGGTCCTGAAGGGAGAAAGGGGCATGGACTCGAACAATTCCCTCATTTCCGGCCACCTCTCGGAGCGGGCAGAGGAGGCCAGGGGTTGGCTGAGATCGACTATGAGATGGCACTAGGGAGGATTCAGGGGGAGTAGGCCAGTGTGTTGATAGGGACCCGGGTGCAGGTTGTGGCACTGAAGAATGGAGAGGGGGCAGGGAAGGAGGAGAGGCAGTAGGAGGGAGGGGGAGAGAGGAAGGTAGGCAAGGGGAAGGAAGTTGGCCTTCGACCTTTGTCCCAGAGGGGGAAGATGGGGATAGGGGTGTGGAAAGGGAAGGTTGGCCACTGAATGGACCTTGTGGCAGTGTGGGAGGGGGAGAAGACAGGGTTCGAGGGAGGGGTTGAGATGCCAGAGACTCAGATGGCACCATCAGGGTGGAGTGGTCACGGTCCAAGTCCCCAGATAAATTGGATAAATTTTGTAGTAGACACTCTGGAACTGAATAACGGCTTCGTTTAGACCAACAGCTGCCCATTTCCAAGCCTGTGCCAGAGACTAGAGCAATGCATCCACCGAAGACGGTCTTTTCTCCTAAACGGATTGGTGTTGCCCGGCGCAAAGATCCCGTCTGCCAGAGAGGAAGATAAAAAGAAGAGTGGCCTCCCACGTGGCTGGTGAACCTGGTCTGTCCAGCACCGAAGGCTCAGTTCCTTCCGGGGCTTCTGGCACCAATTTGACAGGTTTCTCCTCCAACACAGTAAGCCAGATCGAGCTGAATTAAAAAGTAAAGGACCAAGTTTATTTGGACAAAGCATTCCCAGGTGATCCTCCAGTCCCCAGAGATGAGGTGGGAGAAGGGGGCAGGAGAAAAATCACATGGCCAGTCTAAAGGAAGGGACTTAAATGTCCTGTAGGCACAGGGGTGGTGACGAGTCCTCCACAAGCTGTGTTTGTGCCTAAGTATGGCAGCTTTTAGGCGGGGTCTTAAGTAACTAGCAACTGCTAGGGTAGGAGCCACCACCGCCACCGCAGACCTGGACTTTTTTGGCGGGTTTTTCTGAAAGGGCAGGGTCTGGAGAGGGAGGATTGCCACTGCTGGATCAAGCACGGGTGAGCTGCAGATTGCAGCTGAACACACACAGAGAGAAGCTAGAGGACAGGGGGAGAACGCCGAGACTCTCAGAGGACTAAGGCTTAGACCTGCCCCCGGTACCTGAGAAGATGGAAGCAGGGGAGAGTTACACGCGGGTGACCTGGATTAGGACACCACCTTGGTGCCGGAACCTTGAAGCACAGAGCTGGAGTTTCCCCGTGGAACTCTTTCAGCAATGGGAAACCACGGTACCTACAGCCTTCTCGGCAACAAACAGCCGCCACGCGTTTGTACCACTTCCGGGGCGGGAACGGAAGTTCCCCTCTTGCCCAATAGAGAGGAGGCGGGGAGGACATTCTCGCGAGAGCTCGGCAAGCCGGCCCTCAGGGAGCTAGCTAGCCATGGAGGGTGAGCGGGCGCCGCTTCTTAGTTCGCGGCGGGCGGCGGCGGCGGCGGCGGCGGCGGCGGCACCCGGGGTGTTTGCGGGGCGGCGCGCGGCGTGTGGGGCGGTGCTGTTGGCCGAGCTGCTGGAGCGCGCCGCCTTTTACGGCGTCACGGCCAACTTGGTGCTGTTCCTGAATGGCGCGCCGTTCAACTGGGAGGGCGCGCAGGCCAGCCAGGCGCTGTTGCTCTTCATGGGCCTCACCTACCTGGGCTCTCCCTTCGGGGGATGGCTCGCCGACGCGCTGCTCGGCCGGGCGCGCGCCATCCTGCTCAGCCTGGCGCTCTACTTGCTGGGCATGCTCGCCTTCCCGCTGCTGGCCGCGCCCCGCTCGCGCGCCGCGCTCTGCGGGGACCCGAGCCCCGAGCTCGTCCGCAATTGCTCGGCGCCCTTCCCCAACGGAACGGCGGTGTGTCCCTATGCCGCCGCGCGCCGCTGCGCTCCCGCCACCTTCGTGGGGCTCGTGCTCGTGGGACTCGGTGTGGCCACGGTCAAGGCTAACATCACGCCCTTCGGCGCGGACCAGGTGAGCCGGGCCGTCCCTGTCCTCCCGGTTTAGCGCCACGCCTACCTGAGCCTATACCTGACTTTGCACCAAGTGCCCTACGCTGAGGACACGGGGACCGACCGCCCCGGTACTCTGCGTACCTGCGAGTGCCCCAGTGTTCTCCACCGATGGAAAGAACGAGCCACCCCACGTACCTAAACCTACACCCCCACTTGATTGCGCGACTGATGGGAAAGTAGGGAGCTGTCCACTAAGCGCCCCAAACCCTTCACCCTCACCTCGCATCTAGAGAAAGATAAAGGCTGTGTGGAGGGAAGACTTCTTGGCTTCTCTGCACTTCTCTTGTAGTGCAGAGAAGGTCACCTGCCTTTGATACCTACTTAATGGAGGAAGGAGACTTGTCCTGAAGGGACTTCCTTGCAGAGTGGGGAGGAAATCCATCTGCCCCAGTGGGCAGGGGGAGAGGAGAGCAAGGCTCCTTCTAATCCAGGTGGGGAGGAAACCCATGAATACCCATTCCACACCTCGAAAGAGGCTCTTGACTGGTAAAGAGGGAGCCTGTATCCACATCTGCCCTTGCATTTGGTCAGGGACTGAAGGAGGGGAGGGAACCACACCCATCCTTTGCTCTGGGGGAACTTGGCCTTTAGTGTGGGTGGAAGCCCTTGAGTAGACAGGAGAAAGCTGTAAAAACAGGTGTGATCTGGGTGGTAGGAAGGGCTTCACCTAACGAGGTGATTATGTGTGATGTGATGGCCAGGGCAGTTTTAAAGTGAAGGGACTTTTCAAATGGTGAGGTCATTTGAGTTGAGATCTGAAGGAAAAAAGGTTTAAGTTAGAGATTTGGAGGACAGACACGTACAGAGGGCTGTCACTGTACTAGTTTTCCATTTACAAACTTATGGGCAAGCACTTAGTTTTGGTCTTTATTGTTTTAAATAAGTTTTGGAGTGGCCTGGGTAGGAAAGTTCAATGTCATGCTGCTGCTCTGACCACCAAGACGAAGACAGAGGAGGAGCCAGAGCTTTGGAGAGCAGAAGTGATCTGCTAGCGCCTGACTGCCTCATCTGCTCAGCTTCCCCTTTTAGGGCTCTCACAGGCTAAGAATGGATCTAGTGGTCAAATGCAAATAAAGTATTTTGTAAGCAGTGGAAATTATGTGGGGCTTGAGTGGCAGGCTCTGTGGATAAAGCTTTTTAAGGTCCTGCTCTTTCCTGCTTACTCATCCCCTCTGCTTCTCCTAGACTTGTAGAATTGAGTAGTCACAGAGGCCAGATAGATGTCTCCTAAAACCTAACACACGTTGTTCCTTTGCAGAAAGATTGCAGGTGGCTGCCTTAGAGAGTGGGTTGTGTGGCAGGTGCATGATAGCATAGCTCTGGCTGCAGCTGGTCTAATGAGAGAGGTGTGGTCTAGAGTGGAGACAGTCTCCTAGTAAAGGGATGGACTCAGACATGGGAGGAGGGCGGTAGGGCTAGGTAGGGTAGGGAGTGCCAGATAGAGGGTTGTTTGTGAGCTGCAGGAAAGGTGAGCTCTGGGTGTCAGCACTAAACTGATCCTTCAGGGCCTGAAATTTAAGTCACCAAGGTGAAATCATTTGCTCAGAGAGTAGCACCATGAATATAGAACTGGGCCATGTTCAGAAGTCTTGTTTACATGGTTCTAAGGTTGACCAATTCAGTGAGGACACATCTCACCTATATTAGAAGTAGTAGTAATCTTAGTGCTTAAGATTTTGAGGCAGGAAGGATTGCCACAAGTTTAAAGCTAGCTCAGACAGTATGGTTCTAGGCTATTATGGGCTGCGGAGCACGACTCATAAAAGTAAAATATAAACAAAAGTAGTTGCTACTTTAGAATTATGAAAGGTGCTTCTCACACAGGGGCAGTTTCAAGCCCAGACTCATGGCCTTGGCCTCTGTCCCACTAGTGCACCTTGAAGACACAGGGTCAAAAGCACATTAGCTCTGTCCTTTAAGTCTAGGTGTGGTGAAATGGCCCTCATAAGTCTTATACATTTTGATACTTGGTCATCAGTTGGTGACTGGGGAGGATTTGGTGTGACTCTGCTGGAGGAAGTATGTTACTGGGGTGTGGGTTTTGTTTGAGATTGGAGCTGCTGCTCTAGCCAGCATGTCTGCTGCCATAATGAACTCTTATCTGGAACTTTAAGCCCAAAATAAACCCTTCCTTGTATAAATTGCCTTCAACGTGGTGTTTATCACAGAAACAGGAAAGTAAGCAGCAAACTGGGCCTTACCATGCAGCATACCTCTGACTATGCATCCCTGTGTTGGCGTTGTTTGAGCTTCATGGTATACATGGGGGTTCCTTAGACTTTGCACTTACAGCTCCTTTTCACCTGAGAACTTACATGACTCCGAGAGTCTAAAATAGACTGATATCAACCAAGTCATGAATTTGTTTCAAATCAGTTTTTTGCTGTATGAATAACTTACCATTTATTAAAGATGAAATCCAATTTGCATAGTAATGAGATGGGTGTTTGCACAACATGATACAGTCCAAAGCCATAGCTCCATCCTTGAAAGCTGAGGTGTGATGACTGGTAGGAAAATATTCCAAGTCTTGGCTGTTTGAAATTAAGCCATTGTGCTTCTGTGACAGTAGAAAAATATTCTCTATGCAGTGGTAACAGTGTGCTCATCTTATGGATTAGCCTATACTATACTCCCATAATCTAGCCAAGGAGTGTTAGGCATCGTTTGTTGTAGTCATAAGGTGTGTCAGTGTGTGAAGTGTAAAATGTGGGTGGTACTTGTGCAGAATCAAGACAGAAGGATATCACAGAGCAAAGCACTGCCAGGAACATCTTGGGACCATTGCACATTTGATTCTGAATAAGTTTTGGTCCTTGTGCATTTAGATACCAGTTGCTGTTGCCAGGTCTCTCTCTCTCTCTCTCTCTCTCTCTCTCTCTCTCTCTCTCTCTCTCACACACACACACACACACACACACACACACACACACACACACACACGTACGTTTTGAGAAGCTTTGATTGTAGTATGCTTGGGGTGACTGACTGTCTCTCTGTCTGTCTTTGTCTCTGTCAGGGCCCAGCTGCTCAGAAAGTGCTGAGGGAACAGATTGGATGCAGTGTGTCTTAGAGTCAGTGTTCTCCAGTAGATAGTTGACCATTGATTAGCACCCGCTAACAGAGGGGTCACTGAGTGGGTCCCAGTGTGCATACTTCATTATAGCTAAGAATAGTGCTCTTCCACAGGGTAATTGGAATTGTCTCTAGTATCTACATACTTATCACCATCTGGGGAAGAGACCCTTCTAGATGCCAGAATCCTAGAGAAACTTGACAGCCACTTTGGGTGTGGTCAGTTTGGTTTGGTTTGCTGTTTGGATTTTTGTTTTATTTTGCTATATTTTTGAGACATAGTCTCAGTGTAGCTTAGGCTGGCCTCTAATTCACTAGTAGAAGATAACCTTAAACTCTTGATACTCCTGCCTCTGCCCAAGTCGTGTCCATCCCCCACCATCCTTGGCCATTTTATTTATTCATTTTTTGGCCTGGAGTTTTTCTGTGTAACCCATGCTGCCTTCAAACTCACTAAGTAGCCCAGACAGTCCTTCCGACCTGTGTGTGAACGCTGCTGTGAGGAGTATGTGCCACCACGCTGGGCTTCCACTGATTTGTTTTGGTTTGGTTTTTGAGCTCTGCCCTTGCCCTGCAGCCAGGCAGGCCTCGAATTCTATGTGTAACCCAGGCTGGCATCAAACTCATGATTGATTATCTTCTAGCTTCTGCCCCCTGAGTGCTGGGATTACGGGTGTGTGTACCCCACCCATTTATCCTTTTGTTGTTGTTGTTGTTTTTGTTTTTTTTCGAGACAGGGTTTCTCTGTGTAGCTTTGGAGCCTGTCCTGGCACTTGCTCTGGAGACCAGGCTGGCGTCGAACTCACAGAGATCTGCCTGCCTCTGCCTCCCGAGTGCTGGTGCGACACCAATGCCGGGCTTCCCATTTGTCTTTTTTAAAGCCTTTGTTTTGGGTGCTTAGGATAATTGAACTATGGACTGCACATTAGATGGTGGGGGTGATGTTCTTAGGTGTGGTTGTACCTTTGTTACATAGAAGAACAGTGTTTTTAAGAGATTCAGTCAAAGGTGTGTGGGTGGGGAGATGTGTGTCAACACTCTTGTTCACATGTTTGTTTCTGAGTCTCTCTGTGTATCTCTGGCTGGCCTGGAACTCTGTAGACTAGGTTGGCCTTGAACTTACAGAGATTTACCTGCCTCTGCCTTCTGAGTGTTTTTACTAGTATACGTGTCTGTGTCAGTCTGTGTTTTCATGGCAATGATGTATGTGTTGAGGTCAGAACAGCCTGCAAGAATAAGTTCTCTCCCATTTAGATTCTGGGGATGGAGTTCAGGTTTTCAAACTTGCTGAAAATGCGTTTACCTGCTGAGCCATCTCGTTGCGCTGTCCCAGGATGTTACGCTTTTAACAGAAAAAAATAGAACTAAAGATATACAAAAAGGGTACATCTTACATTGTTTTTTAACTTTCCTGTAACTTTGAAATATGTAAGTGAGAAGTAAGGTGCAGCCCCTCTACTGATGAATGGCTGAGCTTAGTGCATGCAGTCTCTCTTTGTGAACATACTCCTCACCCACAGCAAGAGGTTAGGTTCCCAGGGGTGTTGGGAGCACAGCAGTAAGTGAAGGACAGGGCAGTGGTGGCTTTACAGATTTGAATATACAGGAGACCATGGGCTACATTTAGATTCATCTAGTGGCCTGTAAGTTACATCCTTAGCAGGTAGCTGGGATCTTTAAGGAGGCACTTGCTGTCTGCTGCCTCATGACTGTTCTTTGAGGGAGATTTCAAGGCCTCCCTTGTTCCTAATGTGTCAGCTGCTTTGCAGAAGCCAGATGGCTGGCTGGAAGGATGCTGTGCCGATGTTTTCTGCCTGGGTTGGTTGCTGGCCCTTGCCAGTTAGAGGGGTGTGCTGCTGCTATCTTTAAGGTGCTTCTGCTTCTCTGGCTGGTGCTGTCAGAATGCCTTTCTCATGTGAGAGATGAGCCAGGCTGTGGCTATGAGCAGGAGTACCAGGTCACTTCAGAGTGAGTAGTGCAAATCCATAAACAGTCACTCTCAAAGGTGGTTCATTTAAAGGCAAAATTTGCCCTTAGTTTTCCCTAGTGCTTACCAGTTGCCAAAGCATTCTTGGTTGGTGATATCTGAAATAGTGAGCTTAGTGCTACTCGATTGGCTGTGATTCTTGTACATGGAAGGCAGGGCAGGAAGATTAGGAGTTTGAAGCCCTCCTCAGTTACATAGGGAGTTGGAGCCCAGCCTGGGTTACTTGAGACCCTAAGAGGAAGAAGCTACCATGCATGTAGAGCAGACAGCACTGCCTTTGTGGTTTGCTTTAATTTTGAGTCAGACTCCTTTGTTGACTGTAGGCATTCTTTGCTTCAGCAGAGATTCTGAGTGCTGGGATTATGCTGAAGCATGAGTCAGGACACCCAGGATGGTATGGTGTTTGTTCCAATGGGGAGAGGTTAGACTCCTGAGAATCTAATACCATTCTCCAGTTAAACCTATACTCCCTTCTGGTCTGCTGGCCTCTACTCTCCATTTGTCTACAGTGTTTTCATGGTGGTGGTGGAGGGGGGATATGGAGAGCTTGCTCAGCCTTGACAGGGCATGTGGTGATGTTATGCGACTGGTATATGGGGAAGCTGTGGCCTTTGGCCAAGGGCAGAGAGAAAGAGGCATGTGACTGCTCAGTCAGCAGCAGTTCTGTTTGTGTGCTGATTGATGTCGTGTGGCTACTGAGGCCCTGGAAGTAAGCCTCCATGTATGAAGCAGCTCTGGCTGGCAGGCAGCCTTGAACAGTGAAGTCAGTTGACCACCAAATTTACAAAGAACATAAGGACTCTAAAGGTTAGGTAGGGTTCTGCCATGCCAATTGAGCAAGTATTTCCTTACTGTTTTGGAGGATGAGCTGTTTCTATGAATGTGGGGAGATGTATGTGGTCCTATTATGTGTAATGGGAAGGGCTTGGAACGTTTCAGTTAGTATCTAATGTTTCCTGTTATGTGCTTGGCATTGTGGTGCATGTCTGTAGTTCCAGCTGTTCTAGAGGTTGAAGCAGGGGGAATCAATCATGTAAGCTCAGGAATTTGAAGCCAGCCTGGGCAACTGATCCCATTTCCAAAGAGGTGCTTTTGCTTTTGCTTTTGTTTTTTGTTTAAACTGGTCTGTATCCTTTCAGAGTTGTCAAAACAATGACATGTATATGTGTATATGATGTTTACACACACACACATAAGTATTTTAGATAGATAGATAGATAGATAGATAGATAGATAGATAGAGCTGGTGGTGGTGGTGCACCTTTAATCCCAGTACTGGGCGTAGGGCAGAGGAAGGTGGATCTTTGAGTTCGAGGCCAGCCTGGTCTACAGAGCGAGTTCCAGGACAGCCAGGCTACACATGTAACCCTGTCTTGAAAAACAAAATAAAACAAAACAAAAAGTATATATGTGTTTACTTTGAGTTTTATTTTCTCTATTTCTCTGCCCTTTTTTTTTTTTTTTTCTTTCTGGCCTGTCTCCACTGTGTCATGGATATTGATGTCCATTGTTGGGTAACATTTAAAGATATTGTGCCTCTGCTGTAAGAAACTGTTACAGTAACACCCGCCTTTAGAGTGGGGCCTTTGTTCAGAACTGATATGTGTAGGACAACCAAGTGTTTATGGTTGGTTGGTTCATTTGGGGATTGGAAATGGCACTTAGTGGTAAAGGGCTTACTTAATATTTGCAAGGACCTGGGTTTACTCCCTATCCCTGAAAAAAAGAAAAAATCAAACCAACAACTTGGATATTTAAGTTTGATGTGACTGTAACTATCTGACTAAAATTCAGATGTAGGAATTGCCAGTGTCGTAGCTATTATTTGGAGTTTAATAATTGTCAAAGGATGGTCAGTTTTGACTGTATAGTTTGCATCCTTACCTTAGTCTTAAACACTCTGGAATTAGGGTGCCAATTAGAAGCCTTACTGCATGTCTTACTTCACAACTTTGCTCCCATTTAAAGCTTGGTATTAGGCAGGTGAGATTGCTCTATGCACCAGAAGACAGGTGTGCTGTGGAGCCAATTTTGAACTCTTTTCATCCATTAAGGATGAGGCTAGTGATGTGTGTCTGTATGTGGGTTTGCTTAAGACAATTTGTGAAATGAAACTGTCTAAAATGATGCTGGCTGGGACTGGGCCCATCCTCAGAGTGTCTTTATAGATGTAAAAAGTATAGGTGGAAGAAGCCCAGCTACCAGCCCAGTGGGATCTACAGGTTTGCCTGGGGGTTTGCACCTAAAGGGGAGAGTCAGCTTAGGGCTGACTTTGAGTATTTCTTGAGTGTGTTGATGAGATCTTTTGTGTAGCTCAGGCCAGCCTCTGATTCATTATTCTCCTGCTCCTGTCTCTCAAATGCTGGCATTACAGGTGTACACCATAATCTTTTTAATCTAAAGCTAGTTTGTGATTGTAACTGTTTACTATGCTTCCAGCTTAGTTGTGGACTTATCAAAGACTCTGATGCTTGGGCCCCATGCAATAGGATTGGTACTTTGCCTCTGAGCAAACCTTGCTGTCCATGGGGGCCAGAGCCTGCTTGGCAGGACCTCATAGTACTTGTGTTAAGTTCAGTGAGGCCTGGTGCTCCATATAATGGTGCCGTGCAGGCTCCTGATAATCCAATATGATGATTCTGTTGGGCTGGGCTGTAGGTTCTGGAACTTGTTTTAAGGATCATTCCTGCTGGCTTCGAGGTAGGTGCTTATGTTACTTGCTGGCATTTGGAGAGGCCTCCAGCTCCTGAAGTGATTGAGTACAAGATGACTTTTGTCAGGAGACTGGCTGCACCTGTAAACAGCATTTTGATTGTGTCCTACTGTCTGCTGAAGACAGGGACTTGAGACACCTTATGTCTGTTCTCATCAAGGAGATGGTCAGGTGCTTAGTGTGGTGGCAAGGCTTGTAGCTGCCGTGGGTGGTTGGGTGGTCATTTAATTATTGTAAACAATAAAGCTTGTCTGTTTAGAGAATAAATGAAAAGTGTAGAGGATTACATGTTCTTATGCCTTCTTTTCCCTGTTACTTTAGGTTAAAGATCGTGGTCCAGAAGCCACTCGGAGATTTTTCAATTGGTTTTACTGGAGCATTAATTTGGGAGCAATCCTGTCATTAGGAGGCATTGCCTATATTCAGCAGAATGTTAGCTTTCTCACGGGCTACTTGATTCCCACTGTCTGCGTGGCCATCGCTTTCCTAGTCTTCCTCTGTGGCCAGAGTGTTTTCATCACCAAGCCCCCCGATGGCAGCGCCTTCACTGACATGTTCAGGATTCTGACCTACAGTTGCTGCTCCCAGAGAGGAGGGCCCAGGAGAAGTGGGTGAGTCACACAACTTTTCCCTCCCTGCAGATAAAAT
Source organism: Cricetulus griseus (assembly GCF_003668045.3). NCBI lineage: Eukaryota > Metazoa > Chordata > Mammalia > Rodentia > Cricetidae > Cricetulus > Cricetulus griseus. Next base: position 107,111,772 of record NC_048597.1, on the reverse strand, counting down.
ACCAGCTGAAGTCTGGGATGTGCAGCTTGTGTGTCTGGTCTCCAAGCCAGCTTCATTCAGAAAGTTTGTGGTGTAAACCCTGCCGTTTAACTAGTTGAATCCTGAGTTCAGTACTCTATGTCCAACTTCCTCACTGCCAGCATGGGTGAGGATGCCTTGCTGCTTAGTGGCAAATTTTGAAGGTAGGGATTTGTGGAGAGTACCGTGGAGACACATCATGTGCTTTAGACACAGCAGTGTGTTAATGAGAACTTAGGCTGTGTGTGCTCTAAAGGAAGCTGTCATCTCTCTCATTGGTCAGCATGAGTGGCCCTCATCCAGGGCCATGGCAGCTATTCTCTGATGGAGGGGCACACAGACATACCTTGAGATGCACTTTGGGGCCCATGTACCTTTACTTGAAGGGGGCTTGCACAGCCTCAATGCTGATTGTCCTCAGCCTGGAACTTTTAGAAACAGCCATGTTCTGAGATCTCCCCCTTCTGCTGCTGCTGCTGGTGACCTGTGGTCCTGCTCTGTGCAGATTAACGAAGTCCAGAGATCAACCAAAGAAGAACTTAGATACTTCTGTGTTTTCTGCAGGCTGCTATGTAGAGTAAACTGGTCCCTTGACTGTGGTTGTGACATAAGACAGACTGCGGTACTATGGCCACCAGAGCAGTCAAAGCATAGAGAGAACCAAAGTTCAGTGAAGCTCCTGGACCTTGGTGGTCAGCTCCCTTTCAGTGATTTGCTGAGCCTAAGGATTTCTAATAGTTACTGAACAGAGATGGACTCCTTGCCCTTAGAGCTTCCTGTGGCCCTGGTTGTGAAAGTGTTCTGCAAGCTAATATGCACATCCCTGCCTGTGCTTGTCTATGTACATTGCTGGGGTATGGGAAGCCTCTAGTGGCAGACCTGAAGTACACAGAGTGACTCCTGTAGTTCTGCTGATGGCACATGAGTCCCTTGTGTGAAATTTGACTGTGACTGTCTAAACCTCTTTGTGAACCTTTTGGGAAGGCTGTTTGCTCTGTCAGCTTTCAGATCCTGTCCAAAAAGGAGGGACTAGCATTGAGGAACTTGCAAAGCTGGACGTCACCCAGTTCCAGCAGATCCTGATGTTTGCCAGGGCATTATTTTAGCCAGATAGAAGCAGTGTTGTAGACTATAGCTGTTTCTAATCTAGATCGATAGTCGTGGGCACACAACAGCCTTTTGCAGACAGCCCTGATGAGAACCTTTCAGCCAGGATCCAGCATTACTCCAGGACCTGTGGGGTTTCAGTGCACACATGGCACAGGAAGGGTGAGACTGAGCAGCATCCTGGTTTCCTTTAAGCTTCAGCTTTGGAAGTCTTTGGGGCAGAAGTAAGCAGAAAGGGTTGGAAAGTCAGCTAAGTTGTTTGAACTTGCTGTGGGCCTGGTGGTTCAGAAACATTACAATGCCTGACATTGATGTTTGCCCAGGGGAACTGGACAGCTCTTAGGATTGTTGTAAGGCCTCAATATAGTGAGGTATGCAAGGCTCTTAGCAGCCTAATATCCAGTGGCGCCTTTCACTGTGCTACTTGGGGTGCTTGGAGTGGGATTGAAGAGCCCAGGAAGTGCCACAGCTCTTTGCATGGGTCTGACCCTTGGCTCTGTCCCTGTGTGTGTGTTCTAGGTCGATGTGTTCGGAGGGAGATGTGGTGCTGGCATTAGATGAGACCTGACAGTCTGATTTCTCATCATCATATCATTATATTATAATAGAGCTGGCCCAGGGGCTTTTTTTGAGTGCTTTTGTGTGGAGTTTGTGACAATCCAAGGGTGGCATACTGTGCACCTAGCCTTTCAGAGCCTGGACACATAGGCTACACACAAGTACAGGGAAACTGAGTCACAGCCTTCGTGGGAAGAACAGTGGACTCTTGTCTGTGACTGTGGTGCTCTTTTAATGTCACAGCATAGAGTACTAACCATGCAGGTGGACTAGGAGCTTCCTTTTTTCTGAGACAGGGTCTCATGTGGTTCAGGCTGGCTCTGTCCTTGGCTTCATTTCTATAGGAGTGATTCTCCTGACTCAACCTCTTTAGTGTTGGGGTTAAACATGTGCCACCTCACTTGGTGATTGGGAAGCTTCAGACCAGTGGTTCTCAGCCTTCCTAACACTGCAGCCCTTTAATAGTTTCTCATGTTGTGGTGACGATCCTCTCTCCCCCCAAACATACAGTTATTTTCATTGCTATTTCGTTCAAAAACTTCTTTTGCTCCTGTTATGAATTATATTGTAAATATCTGTTATACAGGATATCTGATATATGACCCCTGTGAAAAGGTCCTTCAACCCCCAAGGGAGTTGTTAGCCACAGGTTGAGAACCACTGCTTTAGAGACACCCTGGTTCATCAGCTTTAAAGTACTTTAGTGATAACAACACACTGAGGGGTTCTGAGTGGCCTGTGAGAGCCCTGGTGCCAAGGGGATTTGGTTCTTGGCATCGATGTATTTCAGAGACACATCATTAGTAGGATGTGCTCATCGATAGATAATACAGGTAGTGCCTGTATCAAGTACATGGGGACTTGAGATAAATAGGAATTTGGAGGAGTTAGGGATGTTCTCAAATGAAGACAAATAAAGTATAGGAACCTGTGACTCCTTCACACTTAGTCTCTGTGGTACTAGACAGGCAGTAGGCATTTACTTCATCAGAATTTGTCTAAAATACTAAGGTATGGTTTTTAGTTTATCAATCTTCCTGAACTTAGAATATACAGATTCAGAGCATCAGCTTTGTAGGATAAAATAAGGGGCTGGAGAGACAGCTCAGTAGTTAAGAGCACTTGCTAAAGGACCTGGGTTTGTTTCCCACCACTCATAGTCTTCTACAACTCTGGTTCCTGAGGATCCATTGCCCCTTTCTGGACTCTTGAGGGCAGCAGGCATACATACAGAACACTTTCATGTATGCAGGCAAGGTGGGTGTGTTGGCACATGGTTTTAATTATAGCAGAGACTGGCATATCTCTGTGAGGTTGAGGCCGCTTGGTTTGTGTAGCAAGTTCCAGGACAGCCAGAGCTCCATAGTGAGACCCTGTCTCCAAAGCCAAAACATACATCTAGGCAAACCACTCACATAAAATAAGAAAAAAAAATTAAATGTGACAGTTCAGTGAAATAGGTCCTAGGATTGTAAACTCCAGTGTAGACAGCTGCCTTTCCAGTGTCTGGAATTGGGAGGCTGTTAGTGGGGTTGAATGTCTCCTGTTGGTTTTGGTCAGGAGTGAGTGCACAGTTCCCTGCAGTCTGTATTGGTATTATGTAGCTGGGAAAGACCTTATTGCTATCTGGAGAGCTGCACTCATTTTGTAAAAGCTGCAGCCAGAGAGGCAGAGGCACTCATAGTACTCTGGGATGTGACCCACAGCTGTGAGTGAGGTGTGGGTGTGCAGGCATGACCCTGTAAGCCAAGAAGGCCTCACTCCAGTCCTGACCCCAACTCTGGGGTCTTGACACAGACAGCTCTTGTCTGGTCTGTGTCCTAACTTCCTCTTATGGGCCAATAAGAGCCTCATAGGACTTCCCAGCTGGTGATAAAGGTGAAGGAGTGAGTGCCCTGTCCCCCATCATCCTTCTGTAGCACCCATCACGGTTCTTTACTTCAGACTGCCCCTTCATCCCAAAGGGAGATGTTGCTTTTTCTGCCATCAGGGCACCCTCTAGTCCTTCTAGTGTCTACTTATGTGAAACAGGGATTGCTATCAGATGGCTTAAGTCCAGGCCACATTGCTGCCCTGTGGTTGAGATACTCTCCCTGTGGGTTCATTAGACACAGCTGCCCTGTCCAAAGGCCCTGCGGTCAGCCACGGGAGCTGTGTGTGCAGTCTACAGTTAGTCACAGAAGGACTTAAAGCAGGGCAGTACAGAGAGCCGCCTTTCCCACCCCAGAAGTGATTTGTTACCAGAGCGTTGTCACTGGGGATGGAAGTAAACTAACTCCTTCATTTTGTTTCCCAAAGTGAAGGCCTTGGAGTCTTTCAGCAATCTTCTAAACACAGTCTGTTTGATTCATGTAAGATGTCGCGAGGAGGGCCGTTCACAGAGGACAAAGTGGAAGACGTGAAAGCCCTGGTCAAGATCGTGCCTGTGTTCTTGGCTCTGATTCCTTACTGGACAGTGTACTTCCAAGTGAGTGCTGCAGGTGGCTGGCTTCCCAGCCTTGTGGCAGGTGCTGCAGTGCAGGGCTCAGGGCTAGTCACAAGTCACCACAGTTTCCAGTCATGGACTCAGATTGGAAAACCTTTCCCAAGAGGCAGCTGAGAGTGGGGTGTGTCTGCTTGTCTGGACTCTCTAGCTTCTCATTTGGTTGCCTGGCAGCTCTTCTCAAAGAGACTCTACAGTGAGCCAGTAATTGCCGTATCTGATTCTGAAAGGTGGTGTCACCTCTTCAGCTAGAGGAGGGAGGGTGTGTGTGGGCTTGAAGAGGCTCTGCTGGCTTACCTGCATCATCTGCTTTCTTTATCCAGATGCAGACCACATATGTTTTACAGAGTCTTCATTTGAAGATTCCAGAAATCTCAAGTATCACCACCACCCACCACACGGTAAGAGACCTGGAGGTGATTGGACTTCCTTTCTGTGGCTGCACCAGGTAGCTGGGACACTGCCACTAGAACTAGTTCCTGATTGGTTACAGCCTGCTGAGATCGTGTTAACTAGTGCCATTAAATGGTCTGAATCAGCCCTTCCCTCAGCTTAGGACACACCCATTGTGAGTCAGTGGCTCTAGTTGAAGCATCTTGGAGGTCATGTGTGGGTGGTTTGTGGAGCTGCTTTACTGCAGCTAATGCCATGCTCTGTGCAGCTGCCTGCAGCCTGGCTCACCATGTTCGATGCAGTCCTCATCCTCCTGCTCATCCCACTGAAGGACAAGCTAGTGGACCCAGTGCTCAGGAGACATGGCCTGCTCCCATCCTCCCTCAAGAGGATTGCTGTGGGGATGTTCTTCGTCATGTGCTCTGCCTTTGCTGCAGGTGAGCCACCATCTCTCTTGGCCTCTTTATTTCTCCTCCCTCTGCCAGCTTGGCTTATACAGCATGCAGCTGCTAGTTATTGTGCTCAAGATACTGGGCAGCCGCTGGTGACTCTTCATCTTCTGATGTTGATTTAACACCTTCATCTCCTAGGGCTGCAAGCTGACAGTGGGCATGAGAGGAGGAGATTCTGTGGACGTTTTTGAATCTCACAGTTGTTAGAGCTTCCAGGTATCCCAGCATCAAGAATGAGGTTTTGTAGGATTGTTTAAGGCTCCTGGGAAACTCCCAACAAAAGTCTCAACAGCTGAGGAGCTAGTTCCTCAGGTCCCTCACCATACTTCTGCAAGGGACAGTGCCCTAAGACAATCATTTCCATCATTGTTTCTGTTTGCTGATGAGGCTGGTGTCTGGTCACCTTTTCAGTGTCAGTGTTCTGCCTTCATTAATATATGAAAATGTTGAGCCATAATAGCAATATAGTGGCAGGAGAAAAAAAAAAGGGGGTTTCCACACAGTTGTGGTCTAAGGAACATGGTGCTGAGCTCTGCTGAAGGGAGCCCCTATTTAAGAAAGTGCCTCTGCCATCACAGCAGAACACACACTGCTGATACGGTGCTTCACTGGCTTAAAGAAATCAGTCCCTCAGCTTAAGTCCAGGTGCTGGGTTATTGAGAGAACTACTACCTTTTCTGTTGCTCAAACACATAATTAAAGTGAGGTTTGTCTGAGTGACACATTGCTTTCTAAGTCTGCAGGGAAATAAGCAGAGCACATGAACTGGGAACACAGGGCAGTCTTCTAGAAGTCCTAGACTGGAAGGAATGTCTATCCATCTGCCTCAGCTGCCTGTGGCCTGGCTTTGTGCTCAGCATCTCTTCCTGGGGGTGGGGGGGACCCTGCATCCTGAAGTTGTACCAGCTAGGTGCTAGAAGGACTTTTGTTTCCTTCTTTGTTTTTAGGGGCATTTTCTCATAGAGCTCTGTGATGGGTTTTTTTTTTACGGCCTCTTTTCTTTCAGTTTCATTCATGGCTGAGGCTCTTTAAATGGTTGTTCTCAGAGCCATGTGAGCTGTCCTATGGCCTCTGGAAACAGGTGTCAGGCCAGTGTCTTAAGATTTCCTGTTCAAGCTCTGTCCCTTCTTTTTTAAAGTGCCAAGAAAGTATGTGTTTCATAGAGTCTAGCACTTGCTGTATCCAGACAGCCTGCTGACTTGTGTGTTGAGAACACATAGTGTGCAGTTATCTTCCCAAGAAACTGTCCTTGTTATGTGGCAAGATCATAGGAAGGAGCTGAGCTATCCTGTCGGGAGTTGAGAGGCACAGGCCAGCAAGCTCAATGGAGACAGCCATTGCTGCTGCACACAGGCTGCCCCAGTTCAAGGGCAGAGACTGAGGAGTATCCACAGACTTTGAGTAGTATACTTCACCTTATACTTACCATCACAGGGTATACAACTCTACTTACACCATGCCTGTCAATGGCAGCTGGCTTTAAAGGCCCTCGGTTGCAAATTGTGTAGCCTTGGGCTTGTTTCCAAGATAGCTTAAGGGAAGTGTTTCCTTGTATTAGGTTTCACTTTTCCCTTTAAAAATTTTTGTGTTTTTTTTTTTAACTTAAATAAGTATATTCACACATCCTTTAATCCCTGCACTCAGGAGGCAAAGGCAGAGGAACGTGGATCTCTGTGAGCTTGAGGACAGCCAAGGCTACACAGAAAACCTGTCTTGAAAAACCAAAAAATCCAAAACAGTTTATCTTCTGCATGTCTGTGCACTGTGTGCATGCAGTACCCATGAAGGCCATAAGAGGGTGTCAGGTTCCCCTGGACCAAATAGATGGCTGAGTTGTTCTGTGGGTGCCGGGAATGTATGTGAATGTTAACTTTGTCCCTAACTACCCTGCGTATTTGGTGACGTTTCTGTGGGATTTCTCAAAATCCTGTGAGCTCTGGTGGATTATTTTAAATAAACTAGTTCCTCCCTGTCTTCTGATGATCATCCCAGTGTGTGTGTGCGCGTGCGCGTGCACACATGCTTTTGCTGAACAGTTTGGGTAAAATTACTGGAAATTTCTTCTAGATTGGTTTGTGCCTGGCTTTGTCCAGAGCCACTGTCAGGTTAGCTGCTATTTGTTTACAGTTAGTGACAGTGGTAAAGTCACAAACTATGCTTCATTGCACATATGATGGCAGCAAGTAATTGTGACTTTAGGTTCCCTTTCTTTGGTGGCCACTAGAAATACTTACTCTCTACCCCCACTTTGACAGCATTTTTCCTCTCAACTCATATTAACTTCTTGTATTTCACTACTCCAGATATTTATTTAAGTTTTATTATTTATTTCCTTATTTATGTATTTATTTGGGTTTTTGGAGGCAAGGTTTCTCTGTGTAGCTTTGGAACCAGTCTTGGAACTCATTCTGTAGATCAGGTTGGTCTCAAACTCAGAGATCACTTGCCTCACTTGCCTCTGCCTCCTGAGTGCTGGGATTAAAGTTGTGCGTTACCACTGCTGGCCTTAAGATTTGTTTTGAAAGATTACATTTATGTATATATGTATATGAGTGCAACTACCCATGGGATCCAGAAGTATTAGATCCCTGGAGTTGGATTTATAGGTAATTATGAACTTCCTGACGTGGGTTCTGGGAAATGAAATTGGGCCATTTACAGGATGAGAAAATGCTTTTAATCTCTGAGTTGTCTCTCCAGCTCTATTTTTTAATTCTCTCTGCATGTGTTTGTGCATGTGAGTGCAGTGCCTGCAGAGGCCAGAGGAGGGCATTTTGTTCCCTGAAGAGGGAGTAACCAGTGATTATGAGGTGTCTCATGGGTACTGTAGATAGAACTCTAGTCTCTGCAGGAATAGCAAGTGCTCTTAACTGCTGAGCCATCTCCTCAGCCCCTCCTTCTTGTTTAATAATGAAAAAATAATAATGCTGAGAATTTACCTGTTGCTATATACCTTGTTAACTATATTTACTGTAGGGTTTTTCTGTTGTTGTTTACTTTTTATTACTTTCAAATTTTTATTTTGTGTGCACGTGGGGTAGAGGTGTGCAGGCCACAGCACATGTCTGGAGACCAGAGGTCAACTTACCTAAAAGAGTTCTCCTCTTCCACCATGTGGGCTGTGGGGATCAAATTCAGGTCATCCAGCTTGGCAGCAGCGTCTTCTGCCCACTGACATGTCTCACTGCCCAGAACTTCCCTTTGATTTCCATTTGATCTGAAAGTCACTTGTGGCTTTTCAGCTCTTTACTATGGTACTGAGGTTTGTATTTGTGCTTTTGTTAGTGATGGTTCATTTTGTAGAGTTGCGGGAGATCATTAGTTCTTAAGTAGCACCAACTTGTTACTAAGGTTTCTGGTGGTGGTTTCCCAGGTCTTCCCCTCCACACCCTGCTGTGCTGGCCCTTCTGCTACCTCAGACCCTTAACATGTGGTGCTTCATTTTGGTTCTGCCCACAGTCTATTTTATTTCCTTGGACATAGGCAAGTTTTTGAGCTTCATCTACCGAACTGGGCTCATTTATTTGAAGGAGTCCACATTAATTCAGCATTTTCTTTTTGTTTCTGTGCCTGTGGTGGTGTCTTTGAGGACTTGGGTTGCTGCTTACAGGACTATGGGTAACTTTACAGTGTCTATGCCATGAGGGAAGTATCTCTGCTTCCTCACCCCCCTCCCCATTGACTGCATGCAGGTCCTCATTCATCCCCCCAGTTTTAAAAAGATGAACAGAATGAATAATCCAGACCCTTGAGGGTTAAACTTGACATAGTGAGTATCTATAAAATTCACTGTGAGGTAGAGGTGGATGACATGACTGTGACCTGCCTCGGAAGCTTTCATGGTCACTCTCCTTTCTTGCACCTACCAGAATTGTTGACAAATACCTGTAATACACTGCAGACTTAGCTGAATGACAACATTAGTGCTCCACTAACCTGCTTCTCAATTCCAGGAATCCTGGAGAGTAAAAGGCTGGACCTGGTAAAGGAGAAGACCATCAACCAGACCATTGGTGGTGTGGTATACCATGCTGCTGACCTGCCCATCTGGTGGCAGATCCCACAGTATGTGCTCATTGGCATCAGTGAAATATTTGCAAGTATAGCAGGTGAGCCTGTGAATGCTGGTGGCATCTGGGCCTGTCTGTATCATACCTTGCAGTGTCCTGGTGCTGGAGGTGGGGTAGGCGGTTGTGGCTTAGAGCATGTGTTAGTTAATCGTAGTCCTCAGGCTGAGGCTGCCCTTTCTTGTGCAAACCCAGTGTTCCCTAAGATATTTTCATGAGTCCATGACCTGCCCTGTGTGTGCCCTAGGAATGAAGGGGAAGTGTCTGTGGGAGTCTTCTCTTGACTTGTGGGTTCCCAGCCTCTATGCAGAGCACAGCTGTGCTGCTGTTGCAGACTTACATGAAGGAGCTTGTTGTCATGGGCCTCTGTCACTAGTGAGACACCACAGGATAAAGGCATTAGAGTAGATGAAGCAATGGGAAGAGAGGAGGTGGTGATGCTCAGGTTTGGGGGAGGGAGGGGAGAGGAACATGCTGGTGCCTCACCTGTCAAACTCAGGCAGAATTCTGTAACTAGTGACAGTGGACTTTGCTTTGTCCTACCTGGTCACTTGGAATCTCAGTTTATAGGTGCTTGAACCTATTCTGCTGTGTTGATTGGGAAGTAGGTTCTGTATGGAGAGAGGTTGTGTGTCAACCCCCTCCCCCGCAAGGATTCATTCATTTTATATGTATGGTATGTTGCCTGCATGTATGTGTATACACCACATGCATGTAATGCCCATGGAGACCACAAAAAGGCATCAGATCCCTTGGAACTGGAGTCACAGATGGTTGTAAGCCTCCATGTGGATGCTGGAAATAGAACCCCTGTCCTTTGCAAGAGCAGCCAGTGCTCTTAGCCACTAAGACATCTCTCCAGCCCCCGAACTCTTGACTTCTTGAGAGAGGCTCTAACACTGCAGCCCCACTGGCTTCAAACTTGCAACAGTCCTGCAGCAGCCTGTTGAATGCTAGGATCTCAGGTATGAGACAACATTTGTCTGTCTTGTAACTAAACTTCATAAGATCTTTAGTGAGCTTGGTGCTCTTGCTTGATGTGTTTTAAGAGCCACCATAGGATGAGTGGTCGGCACCAACCCTGACTTCTCCAACCAGGCGACAGTACTCCTGAGAGTGCTCAGACCTCAGTGGAGCCTGTGTGTGCTGCTGGGAAGCTAGCTCCTCAGGGTGGCCTCCTCATGGTGACTAAGGTGATCTCAGTGTAGCCTCCTTTTCCTTTTCTCTAGGTTTGGAATTTGCATACTCAGCTGCTCCCAAGTCCATGCAGAGCGCCATCATGGGACTCTTCTTTTTCTTCTCTGGCATTGGGTCCTTTGTGGGCTCAGGACTGTTAGCTCTGGTGTCTCTCAAGGCCATTGGGTGGATGAGCAGCCATACAGACTTTGGTAAGATTCTGATGTCTGGGATGGGAAAGCAGTGTGCTTGCTGTGGGATGTGTGAAGAATACAGTCTGTCCCAAGAGGCCATTGGCCCAAACCTTGTTCTTAAAGTCTGCATTGCGTAGCACTGCCTTGCTAGCTGCCATGTCCAGCACAGCAGTCTGCCCGAGCTGAGTAAGGTAGTGAGACCTGCATGGCAGCTCCTGTGTCAGCTTGATCTGAAGCTTTGGTTTCTGGATGGTAGAAGGACAGGCAGTGACGTTGTCATTCAACACTGTTCTTGGTCAGTCTGCTGGATGCTTCTCTGTGCAGCTCTGCAGTACTGTGGGTAAACCAGGAGCTACAGCATTCTTTGCCTTTTAAACAAGTACATGTTCCCTGTGCAAATGGCCACACTGTGAGCATTTGCCCTGCTTGGTAGCACCTATCTACTTTTTTTATATATAACTGTGAAAAAGTCAGGAATTTTTCTCTAGAAATTGTGGGATTCCCAGAGCCTTGACTTGGATTCCTTGGAAGTCCTGGGGTAATGCCCAGAAGGCTGAAACCTCCTCCCACTGGGTACCTGTAACTGACTCTGTAGCTATGTGAGGTCAGTTGTAAAATCAGCCAGCTGATTTGAGGCTTGCCCTTGCTCTCATCCACCTGCAAGGGTAACAGCCCTGGAGTGGCTCATTGGTTCTGAATGCCATGGAGTCAGTGTGCATGGCGCAGGCTTTCCCAAAGGGTCATCACAGAGACCAGGATTCTAGTTGTTTAGTTTAAAACAGTTATTATTATATGTGCATATACTACAGGCAGGTGGCTCTCATGGTGCACATGGGGAGGGCAACTTTGTCTCCTTCCTCCATGATCTGGGGATCAAGCTCAAGCCATCAGGCTTGCATGGCAAGTGTTGTTTGCTGAGCCTTCATTTTAGACAGGGTCTCACTCTGTAGCCCAGGGTGTCCTCAAAGTGCAGGAGTGCCATTCCTACTTAGGAGACAGTGGTAAGATAGTGTCTGAAGGGGCCAGGGTGAAGGAAACAGTGCAACCACCACCCAGCCCCGCCCCCCTCCCAGCTCACCAAGAGACACAGCATCACTCTGATCACCTCCTCATCTGCAGTAGTGCTGGCTCTGTCTCCCAAGTCTGAATTTTAGGTGGGAGCCACCTTGCTTGGCTTAGACTCCAGTTCTTTAGATACATTGTTTGTGTGCAGAGTTGACTGCTCTTGGTGATCCCATTCCCACTCCACACCTCCTTACCTTATTCACTAATTTAGTGTCTTAATGTCCCTGGTTGTTTCTGTTAGGCTGCACCTAAGCCTCTGGAGAGTTCCTTTGATTGCAGTGCTTAGCAATCTATCACTTTCTCCAGGCAATGAGGTCAGTGCTGTACAAAGGCCTGGTGTAACCTTGGGAGAGATCAGATGGAGTGGGTCTCTCTAGAAGAATGCCTCCTGCAGAAGGGCACAGTAGCTCCAAGCCAGCACCCCCTTCTCCCTCCAAGTGCACAGCCACGGGGCCCTTTGCTCACTCTCCCCTGTCCCATGTTAGCATTCTTGCAGAAGAGGGGTGTGACCAGAACTAATATAGTGTCCCTGGTAGGCTAGGGAGTCTGTGAGGTCTCAGGGCTCCCTAGACTTTGGTTGCACTGTTTGTTTTACTCTACCCCTTTGAACACTACCTCATCACTCTAAGTGGGAATGACACTCCTGTCCCTGTGCTTCTAGTGCAAGTCAGCTCAGAACCCTGTCGTGTCTCCTCACTGCCGACCACCCTGGCCCTGCACAGGACACATTCTGTTCTCTGCGAATCAGCCTCCAGCACTTAATGTTCTAAGAGGCTCCCTCACAGGATTGTGTTGCAGTGAACTTGTTCATTCTGCCCTGTAGGGAGACACTGTAACCAGGCTTCCTAAGAGCTGGCTATAGGTGTGCTTAACCACACCTGTCAGGGCGTGGTCAGGGGAGGTTCAAGATGACGCGTGGGGAGTTCTTAAGGTGCGGCAGAGACATGGGAGCTCTCTCTGGCCTCCCTAGCTTGCTGCCTCTGGGCAACTCTGGCTTGTGCTTGGCCGGTATTATTTGGATAAAGATATCTTAACCTAGAACCTCTCAGTACACTGCCTGATTGGACATTGGTGTTTCCAGTGTTGGCTTTATGAAAAAGCTTTGGTGGGCATTGCTGCTCAGGCCTTCCAGAGGCAAATGCACTCTCATTTCTTTCTCTGGGGACCTGGAGTCTGATGAAACACAACTTTTTTTTTTTTTAATGTTCTGTCTGTGACCACCCAGGACAGCTGCTTCTTGGATGATAGGTACATGTTTGAATTCTCTGCACTCCCAAATGAGACTGGGCCTGGGAAACTGCGCTATGCTTTCTGCTCTGGGGCTGACAATGTGGACATAATCACACTGCCCACTTGTCCTATCAGCTTCAACACTGCACATAAAATTACATCATTGGTACATGTAATTTTTGAATCAAGTTGCATCAAGTGCCCATCTCTTGTAGTCACAGAGGAGACAGGTCCTGGAGTATGGGTGTGTCGCTGATCACAAGGGAGCAGGTGGAGCTGGCTTCCATTTACTGACTCAATCAGTCTTTGGTCTGTGAGGTTCAGGGTAACAGGGCTGTTTCCCTATGGGCAGACTGAGGGCCTTTGTCCTCCCTCTGCATCAGAATCTTGCACATATCTGTATTGTTGTGGGAACACATGTCTCGTACTTGCTGATACTGCTTGATAGACATGTGATGCTAATGAGCATCTGCTCAGATAGTAAAAGGATGTGTAGAATAACCCAGTATTTATTAAAAGAGGTCAGGAGGAGGAAGTCTCACCTTCTGAATAAACACTAGAACGTGCTTTTGAAGTGTCAGAAAGTGCAACAACTTACAGCCACAGCATTAGTTGTGTGCCAGTTCCCTTCTGTGAGACAAGTCACCTAGACCTACTCCTTGACAGCCCTCAGGTGACATGAATGATACCTGTGGCTCATGGGGACAGGAGCTAGGTGGTCATCCTGCCACTCTGTCATGTGTCTTGGTCCTGGGTCAATGCTGAGTAGTGGTGATGCTGGATCTTTTAAATATATCTTGGGGAACAGTGTTTTACAGAAGCGATCATGCCAAGTGGACAGCATTGCTGTTGGCACTGCTTCACCCAGGCCTGAGTCCTTATAGGTACAGAGTCACAGTGGAGACCATAGGCTTGTACCTTTCAGCCCAGCTGCTCCATGGTCTGTGGCCTTGACCTGTGATGCTGCTTTTATAGTGAGAGCAAGGTGTATTCATTGCAGCAGTCAGGACTACCTGGGTAGTGTGTGAGAATTGGAAGAGGTTAAGACCTGAAAAAACATCTGTCTTGCTCTAGTGGGAACTGCCTGTCACTTGGGAAGGCCTATAACCCCCATGACAATGCTGTCTAGGCTTAGCACTCTGCAGCATTTGATGAGAGAAATGACATATGGGCTTAGTCCATCTTCAGAAGTGTTGCTCTGTGCTGAACACAGACAGTGGCTTTACGTGGAGTGACGGAGAGCACCTCAGAAAGGCAGAAGTGAATGCTGTGACCTAGACAATGCAGTCAGGAGCTGAAGCACAGGAAGCTTCTCTCCAGATTGTCTGTTTGGAGGAGACAGAATGCAGGTTACCATCATGAACCTTGTCTGAGCTGACAAGCCTTACAAGCCTTCCTCAGTCCTGTGAGGATCTTCCCAGTGTCAGAGCTAGGGCCAGGACAGTTGCCTTCTCTCCTTCCTTTTACCCAATGGGATAACCCCTGGGAGGGACATGGCTAGTGCAGAGTGCTCTCTCAGGTGGCTAAGAGCCAATTCAAAGGTGCCCTGTCCATGGAGTGCACTCACCAGGAGGTGTCTGTTCACTCCTAGGGAACATCAATAGCTGCCACCTGCATTACTACTTCTTCCTGCTGGCTGCCATCCAGGGAGCTACACTGCTGCTCTTCCTCATCGTGTCTGTGAAGTATGATCGCCAGCGAGCCAGAGCGGATGGGGGGCCAGCCAGTACAAGGACCTGATGCAGACAGCCAGCATACTCACGGGTTCTGCAGACTGTAAGGCCTCAGTGCCTACTAACTGCCAGGGCGGTGTCAGCAGGCCCATTGAGGGAGTGTTGGTGTTACAACTTCTGAACTTGCATGTTGTCTGGACTGGCTTCCCCTCCCTCTGCCCAGATGAGTGTGGTGAGTGCCTTACTGTGATCTGTCTCCTGTGCACTGGGCCTGCCAGGGAAGAAGCATGGGGCTGAGAATATGGCTTTTCTTGCTGAAGGTTTCTGCTAGTCCTGAGCCAGCCGTGCTTTCTCTTTTCGAGTCCTGGGCAGCCACTGTTCTGCTGCTGGCATCCTTATTCCTTACACTGTTACTTCTTCCTCATAGCATCTCCTTTATTTAAGATTAGCAAGCACTTCCATCAAGGGGGGTAGAGGGTCCTCTTTAGAGATGAAAGTGTGGTCGATGACGTGAGGGTCCCTAGGAGCAGCATCTGCTCCCCTCATAGTCTCTTTCTTGTTACAGGTCTTGGTGATGCCAAGGCCTTTGGGTCAGTAGTGTAGACTCATCTGAGAGTAGGTTTTGTTGGTGAGGTAAGGGAGGTCTCTTTGTTAAACTAGGTTGGCTTCATACTTGGAGCCTCCTTCTGCCTGCCACCTGAGTGCCAAGATCCCAGATGTGTGACACCTTGGTCAGAAGGACTTAGTTCTTGAACCACTGATGTGCTTTTTAAAGCACTTGCATCAGTGATCCTGAGGACACTATGTCCTCACTGAGACCAGCCAGCAGCTGGCAGAAGATTGGAATCACACCAGGCAGATCTGCTCCTAGAATCTTACTCTGTAGGTTGAGACTGGAGGCAGGGGTGAGTGGTAAGGTAAGGTGGAGGCAGGGGTGAGTGGTAAGGTAAGGTGGAAGCAGGAGTGAGTGAGAAAGCCTGGGAGCTGTTGGGCTGGTTACCACCTTTGTGTCATTACTCACATACCTGGGGTTTGTTCTGTGTGTTGCTGTGTTTTGTATAATTTTATAAAAGCTTCTCAAACATGACATCAAGAGCTTCCTGGGTGATTTCTCCATATTCTGCTTCAGTTTGGCTTCCTGCAGGTTTCATTTTATGGCAGAAACTGCTGCCAGCCCAGCTCAGCCTTTTCATTCTGCCTCTCACACACCAGGTGGAAGGGCTTTGGAATGAAAAACGTCAACTATACCCCTTATTCTTGCTTTAAAGGGGAAGGTAGTTCTGCAGAGCTCAACTTACATCTTAGGGGAAGCTGGGTGCTGATGTCTTAACCTTCTGTCACAATGTAGACTTCCTAGGGCTGGTGAGAGTACTCAGCAGAGAAAGGTCCTTGCCGCCAAACCTGAGACCTACAGACACAACTGAAGGAAAGAAAACCAGTTTACATGAATGACCTCTACACACCTCTGTGAACATATGCAATCGTCCACCCTAAGTAAAACATGTCATTTTTTAGAAGTAGGTTTTCTTCACAGGATCTTTTGTATTTATATGAAAGAAGGTCACAGAAAGGAAACTCTGACTCCTCTGCGTGTGCTCTAGGCAAGGTGCCTATGGCCTCCCCAGCCCTGTGACAAATGTGGTTTGCTGAAAAAGAACATACACAAAAGAAGTACAAGAGGGGTGAAGGAGAAGGTAGATAATACTAAGCTGGGCCTGTAGTATACCAGAGATGTGCTGACCTCCAAGTCATCACACTGTCAGAATCCAAGAGGAGGGCAGAATAGGTCCAGGACTCCATCTCTTGTCTGCCTTCTTGAGTCTCTCCAAACCAACTTAAGGTGAAAGACAGCTAGACTAGCATGCTCTATGGTGACAACCCATGCTACAAACACCAAAGGGCTAATATCCAGGGGAGCCATATTTGCCTTTTTTGTGCCTGTCTGGCCATATGGACACTGAAGAGGGTGGGAAAAGATAACTCCTGGGTCCCAGGACTGTGATGTGGAGGGCTTCTCCAGACCTTGTCCCTAGCTCTGCCCTCTGATGGGGGATGTCCTTCTGTATGCTGGGAATATGTTTCTCTTACTGGTTGATGAATAAAGCTGTTTTAGCCAATAGCCAGGCAGGAAGTATAGATGGGGCTACCAGACTAGGAGAAAGCTTGGCTAACTTAGTCGGTAGAGCATGAGACTCTCAGGGTCATGGGGTCATGACTCACATTGAGCACCACTAGTGGGTGTATGTTTCTGTCCTGCCCGGTCTCACAGCTCTTCAGTCTATACTTCCTGCCAGGCATTAACCAAAACAGCTTTATTCATCCACCAATAAGAGAAACATGTATTTACAGCATACAGAAGGACATAAAATCTTCCGTTTTATTTAGACAGAAAAGAGATGGGGGATGTCCTTCTATATGCTGGGAATATGTTTTTATTATTGGTTTAAGTAAATGCTGACTGGCCTGTAGCCAGGCAGGAAGTATAGGTGGGACCACCAGACTAGGAGAATTCTTGGAAAAGAGAGAGAGTGGGTTGCCAGGGAGAAGCCATGTAGCTACTGCAAAGGTAGGACGCTGGGGCATTCTCCGGCAAGCCAAGATTATGTGGAGATGTACAGATTAATAGAAATGGGTTAACTAAGAGAGAACTAACCAATAAGAAGCTTGAGCCATTGGGCAAACAGTTTATAATTAATATAAGCCTCCACGTGTTTATTTGGGACTAAAGGGCTGTGGGACTGGGTGGAAGAGAAACTTCCCTCCTTAGCCCTCAATGATCATATGGACACTATATATGTTATCCCCCCATCCCTACCCCCAGCTCTTGGGTCATTTATCTCTAATTTCCCCTCTAGAACTCAAACCTGAACTTCTTAGATATTTTCACAGGGCTAAAAGAGATGTCTCCTACTTGATCATAATGATGTGTCCAGGTTTGCTTTCAGTCTCCTATGGAGGAGTTTGTCTTCAGCTCATGCAGATAGGCCTGGGTACCCATCCTTCAGTGGTCCATCAGTACCCAGCACATTTTGTTATTACCATGTGGAGCCCCGGGCAGAGGTTGCAGCAGCTAGAAAAGGGGGGCTTTGGTAGTTTGAATGAGAATGGTCTTCATGGGGTCTACTGCAAGAGCAACAAATGCTTTTAGCCTCTTAACCCCCATACTTATTTTTTGATAACAGAATTGGGGCTGTTGAAATGGCTCACACATCTGACACCATCTGAACACAAAGTAGGAACTCAACTTTTTGCCTTCAGTTCCAAGTAAAAAGGGGGTTCCTGGGGGTTCCCAGCAACAGCATAGTGGCTCACAACCATCTCTAACTTCTAGGCAATCAGATTCCCTCTTCTGGCTTCAACCATAGGCTGCACAGACATGCAGGCAAAATATGCATACACACAAATTTTAAAAGACATCAGGGACATCTAGGCAGAAGGGAGACTTGGGGCACAGCTTGCTTTTCAAATGGAAACACTAGGCAGATGCAGGACAGCAGCCAGTAGCTTCTCTATTTCTCTAAGCAAGGTCATTTTAAGGTTCTGTGTGTACTTTTGGATGCCAGATCATTTTACAGCATTCTGAAGACCCCAGGAAATTGGTCAAGATGGCTTCCAGGGACCTGAGGGAGGAGTTGGGTTGGATTGTGACCTCACACCTTTGATGGGTTATTTCATCTGCCCTGCTAGCTGTTAACTTCCATCACCTCTGTGGGTGGTAGGGGACAGGTGTCAGTAGTTGGCAGAGTACTGAGTAGCTGCCTCCTAACAGGGCAGAACTTCTGACTTTGAAAAGACTAGCAACTGGCAAGAAGACTCCACAGAGCAACACCGCAAGTAAGTTTCTCTGTGTCTGTCATGGACTGACACCTCACATTACACTCCTTTATATCACTCCAATCAAGCCAATCCATGCCATCCCACACCCATTAGCAATGGCTTGTACCATGTGGAAAGTTCATCCAAAAGACCTCATTTTAGTGTGGTCTCATCTTGTCTCTTCATGTCCCCTGTGAATGATCTGACCAAAGGCTGAGATCAGAGAGCCAGCCCAGTGACCTCAGGGCAGGAGGAGGAGCCATGATTACAGACACTAAATACATCCTCTTGTCCCAAGTATTGGCACAGTCTGCACCTATGGCTGCTGCCTGCTCACAGGACAGGAGCCCACACTGCCCATGTGGCAAAACAGGAAGAGCCAGGAAAGGCAGAAGGAACCCTCCTCATCAGGGCCTGGTTCTAGAGCATTCTTAGTAGGCTGGGACCCTCTGTGGCTTTGACCAGACTGGTGTGATTGAGGTTGGACTCCCCCTCTTGGCAGAAAGGGAAGTCTAAAGTGTGAGGCTGGGCTCAGAATGTGGAGCAGTGAGTGCAGTAGAGAGGGAGGGTATGTTCCATGTCTGAAGGGGAGCCTGAGCCTCCAGGGGGTTCTTGGATGCACTTACCACCATGGTGTGGAAGCAACACTACACAGCCAGCTCACCCAACTGGACAGAGCTAAGGAAGTGAACTCTGAATCTACCCCCCAACCCCCAAGGTCAGTGACACAGTGCTGAGCC
Source organism: Cricetulus griseus (assembly GCF_003668045.3). Taxonomy (NCBI): domain Eukaryota; kingdom Metazoa; phylum Chordata; class Mammalia; order Rodentia; family Cricetidae; genus Cricetulus; species Cricetulus griseus. The sequence continues at coordinate 107,092,801 of NC_048597.1, read as the reverse complement.
TAGTCTGAAAAGCTAGAAATTTCTCTGCCTCAAGGGTAAAACACTTGGTTTGATTGTCCCAAGGAAGATGCCTCTGAAAGGGAGAGCTTTGAAGTAAGTTAGAACTTTACAGATGTGACTACCAAGTACAAATGATAACAAAGTCACTAGTGATCTCAGAATTTGTGTGTGTGTGTGTGTGGGGGGGTGCTTTTTGTTTTCCTCTGTGGCCCAAGCTGGACTGGACCTCAAGACCTGAATGTGTAGCTCAGGCTGGCTTGTAACTCGAAGCAATCTTCCTGCTTCTGCCTCCGAGTACTGGGGTCATAGGTGGGTATGGACATAACCAACATACATGTATACACACACACCCCTTTTTCTTCTTCTTTATAGAGACAGAGTATTACTCTGTAGTCCAGACTGGCCAGGAGATTGCTAGGTAGCCTGGGTTGGCCTCTAATGTCAGCCCTACTCCTTTAATCTTCCTGAGTACAGAATTACAGGCAAAAGCCATTATGTCCCACCCATATCCCCATATCTGGCATTAATTTTTTTTTTTTGGTGAGACAGTCTCCCTATGTAGCTTTGGCTGGCCCAGAGCTCCTATGTAGATCAGGCTGACCTCAAACTCAGAGATCTACCTGCTTCTGCCTCCTAAGTGTACCACTATACTCAGCTACTTATTTTGTATGTGTATTTGTGTGTGCCTGCAAGTATGTTTGAACAACTCATGTACAGTGCCCATGAAGGCTAGAAGATGGTGTCAGATCTCCTGGAACAGGAGTTACAGGTGGTTGTGAGTCACCATGTGGGTTCTGGGAACTGAACCTGGTTCCTGAAAGAGCAGCAAGTGCTATTAATTGCTGAGCCATTATCTCTCCAGCTCCACCCCACACCTGTATCTGCTTTTTTTTTTTTTTTTTTTTAATTTTATGTGTATGGGTGTTTTGCCTGCATGTGTGTCTGTGTGCCCCATGCACACAGTACTCTTGGGGCCAGGAGAGGGTGTTGGAATTGAAGTTACAGTTGTAAACTGTCATGTGAGTGCTGGGAGTTGAACCCAGGTCCTCTGGAAGTGTCCTTAACCACTGAGCCATCTCTCCAGCCCCATACATGTTATTTTAAGGAGCAACAAGTCTACTTTGTGACTTAGATGGACCTATAGGACCTATTCAAAAATAAATATTTCAATCCCAAATCTCACCTGTACATATTATGTTGATGATATTATTGCCATCAAAATGTTAAATTCTTTATATTGGTGTCATATTTTATGTAAATATTATAAGTTTTTACAGGTCCAGTGCAGGCTAATTACCCTTGGCAAATGTGTGTGTATCCTCTCAGTTTCACATTTGTATATCTATAATAATGTACCACTGCTGTTTTTATAAAAAGTTTGGTTGGGCCATGGTGGCGCATGCCTTTAATCCCAGCAGAGGTAGACAGGTCTCTCAGTTCAAGGCCAGCCTGGTCTACAGAGTGAGTTCTAGAACAGCCAGGTCTACACAGAGAAACCCTGTCTTGAAAAAACAAAAGGAGAAGGTTTGATGTACTGGAGCACTCAGAGATGAGTGTGTACTGCCCTTGCAGAGGACCTACATTGTTCTTGGGACCTACGTTGTTCTCGGAACCCACATTTGGCGCCTCCCAGATGCCTGGAATGGACACTAAAGCATGCGCACTCTCAGTCCAAACATGTAAAATCCTTTTCCTTTTTTTTTTTTTTTTTTTTCAGAACTCACTCTTGTGTAGTAAAGCCTGTCAAGTCCATCACACACACACACACACACACACACACACACACACACACACACACACACACACACTCCTCTCTCCTCTCTGTCTCTCACAAAATTTCAAGCCATGTTAGATCAGTTCATTCTGAAACAGAAAATGAATTTATCTAGTTAAAAATAGGAACTCAGGGCTGGAGAGATGGCTCAGCAGTTAAGAACACTGGCTGCGCCAACAGAGGACTCGGGTTCAATTCCTAGTACCCACATGGCAGCTCAAAACTGTAACTTCAGTTATAGGGGATCTGACACCCTCACACCAATGCATATAACAGAAAATTAAATTATTTTAAAAAAAATAGGAACTCTGCCAAAAGATTCTTGCTACAGTATTCAAAACAGGATCCTGTGATGTCAAAAGCAATTCTCACCCATCTCATCCTGTGCCTTTGTGGAGAAGTTTCTGTACTGCCCACTTTCTAATCTGCTCTCTCTCTCTCTCTCTCTCTCTCTCTCTCTCTCTCTCTCTCTCTCTCTCTTTCTCTCTCTCACTCATTCACACACTTTAACCACTGCAGTTTGCTAAAAGCATCTTGAAGTTCAAGATGCCTGAAGATCCATTGTTTTAAATAACCTGATTAAAATTCCCATCTCCCTGAACAGAAACAGTAAGAGTTTCCATTTACAAAAACTCATTCAATCCCACATAGGGCATGTAGAGTCCCACAATAGTTCTTCAAAGACTAAACAGTTCAGAAGTCCAATTGAATAAAGGCACCAAACAAAAGGAACACAGTGCTTTGTTGAAGTTTTGACATTAGCTAAAAATCTGCGGTGCCTTCTCAAGTACAGGTGCTCTGCATGTATTGAAACACCCAAAGGTTCTGGGCTAGGATGCTGTTTATCCATCACTGTGTAATGACTGCCCAAGTTGTTCAGCACCTTAAACCACACACACACACTTAACACCCCTTCTGTGGACTGGAGAGACACACTTTGTAGTCTTGGGAGTTGTTAGGTCACATTAGCTATTGTGTATAGTTTTCTGCGAAGAGATTGTTCTCCAGGCTCCCTCTGAGTGGCTGAAGAGCCTTGGGCTCTCCTGGCTGTGACAGTGCCTCAGAGCTGAGGGTTGGGAAGACACAGCAAGAAAAGGCAAAATGGATGACAGTAAGAGGCAGAGCCTTTGTTGCCCATGTTACATTAAACTTCTTATTGGAGCTTGAGAGGTGGCTCAGAGGTTAAGAGCACTGGCTGCTCTTGTAGAGGATCCAGGTTCAATTCCCAGCACCCGCATGGTGGCTCACAACCATCTGTGTCACTCCAGATCCAGGGTTCTGATGCTCTTTCATGGGTGGTGTAGGTACCTGCACATGTGGCGTATACTCACACACATACATAAAAAAGTAAATCTACCCGAGCTAGTGAGAGATCACTGACTCCACTGACAACTGGGGAACCTGCCTAATTTGAACTAGACTCCCTGAATATAGGTGACAGTGGTGAGACTGGGACAATATATGAGGCCACTGGCAGTGGGTCCAAGATCTAACACTAATGAACAAGCTAGATTTAGTGGAGCCCATTCTATATGGAGAGATACCTTGCTCAGCCTAGACACGGGGGTGGGGGTGTGCCTCGGTCCTGCCTCAGTGAGATGTGGAACAGACTTAGTAAGACTTACTAGGGGAGGCCTTACCCTCTCTGGGGAACAGATGGGAGGCAGGGTGAGGGAGAGAAGGGCGTGGGAGAAGAGGGAGGGGAGACTGGGATTGGAATGTAAAAAATAAGTTTTGAAAATTTTGTTTTCATATTACTGCAGAACCAAATATCTTCAGTATTGATTTTTTAAATCTGAACTTGCAGTCACATTCATACCATTGCTAGCTAGTTCATATTCAAAGGAACAATATTTCAAGAGTCATGTTTTTGGTTTCATGAACTGAGTAAATTCTACCTCTGATTATAATGCCTGGTGCTGTTTTCAAAGCATGAGTATGAAAGTCATGTCATAAATCTGAGTATGCTAACAAAGGCAGCACTTGCCTCTTCCCTCAGGATGATAAGGAATCAGCTGGGTATGGTGATCACACTTGTGGTCCCAATACACAGGAAGGCAAGGCAGAAGAATCACAGGAAGTTCAAGGTTAGTTTGGACTACAGTAAGTTCCAGACCAGACTGGACTATAGAGTGAGGTCCTGTCATAAAACTCAGTAGGACCTGGAGAGATGGCTCAGCAGTTAAGAGCATTGGCTGCTCTTGCAGAGGATTTGAGTTCAGTTCCCAGCATCCACATGACAGCCCACAACCTCCTGTAACTCCAGCTACAGGGGATCTGATGCCGTCTTCTGGCCTTTGAGTACCGCATGCACACACAAATACACTATAAAATAAAATTGTAGAAAACAGTGAGTGCTCTAAAGACCCCATGACTTCCACCATCAATTCTGGAATAATCCATGCTAATCCCACAGTGCCATTTAAAAAAATCACTGACTATACCTGTTTGCAGTTAACTCAAATATTTTGTGTAGGCTTTCCTTCTTTGAGGCAGGATCATATATAGCTAAGGCTGGCCCCAAACTATGTGGCTGAGGATGACTGTGAACTTCTGGTCCCCTTGACTTCATGTCTTGAATGTTGGGAGCACAAACATGTATCACGAAATCTAGTTTATGCCATCTAGGGGATAGAACCCCGTCCCTTGTGCTTGCCAGGCAACTTCTCTATCAACTCAGCCCCAGCCCCTAATTTACTTGGTTTTGCACTGCATTTGTTTCTGTCAAGACCCATATAAGCTCCACAATGAGATTAAGTGGCATATATAATGTTTTATCTCCATGTCTGTTTTCTGTGACTCTGTTAATTAAGGTCACACCGACATGGCATTCATTGGCTGATGCTGGGTGAATCTATTCTCACGTTTCCAGGACTTTCAAGGCACAGTCATGGCCTAGTTTCTGTCCCCCTCCAGCAGTGTGTTCTCTCATGGAGTCTTCAAAAAGTTGTCAAAATGACCACTCATGTGTTGGTTTGGATCTGGATGGTCCCTCAAAAGCCCATATGAATGTCAGCATGTTCTTGGGTGGTGGTGAAATCTTCAGTAGGTGAGGCCTGGGTAGGGGGTAGGGATGGAGTTAGGTCACTGGGGCATGCCCTTGAAGGGGCACTAGAACCTGAGTCCTCTCTCTGCTTCACAGGCATGATGTGAGCAATTTCCCAAAGGGGTCGAAAGTAAACCTCTTTCAGACTTCCTCAAGTACTTTGTCACAGTGACAGTAAACAAACACCCTGATTCTTCACATTCTCCTGCTCCATGTGTAACAGAAAAGTCAGCATCTCTCTCTTCCTGGGTTTCTGCAAAGAGCTTGATGGGAGTAGATCTCCTTGACCCACTGGTTCTCATCCAGCCCTGTGCTGTCCGGCTTAAACTGGGACTTTGCAGCCCCCCAAGCTTCAAGGTCCTAAGTTTCCTACCCACTCCATCGGGAGCTGCATGGTCCTAGAATGTTTTGTTTTGTTTTACTACTGTCAAAAATATTGACCCTCTGGAGATAGTAGACACCGGACTATCCTTCATAGGTTTTTTTGTTTGTTTGTTTGTTTGTTTTTAAATTACTTCAGCTCAAGGAAGCCCCAAAGGAGAGCAAATGCTTTTTTGGAAAATATAGAGATTAAATACAGAAAGAGATGGACATTGGGGAATGGATTCCTATGTCTGGTGGGCAGTTCTCAGGGGACTCAAGGATGGGGAGAGGCTGGACCTCCTTTTGAATATGCACAGGCATATTTTGAATGTGGCTCACTGGCACTTCCCATTAAAGTGGCTTTGAATAAGACAAGATGGATTCATTATAGGAAAAGTTTTTCAGAGAAACTAGAGAACAATAGACCCAGTGCTGAGGAATAAGGGCAGCTGACGGGACCCAAGCTTCCCTGCTCCTGATTGCACCAGACTTTGCACTTGATGGTGTGTTTGCAGCCTTTAATCCCAGCACTGGGGAGGCAGAGGCAGGAGGATCTCTGAGTTGGAGGACAGCCTGGTACAGAGTTCCAGGATAGGCTCCAAAGCTACGCAGAGAAACCCTGTTTCAAAAAACAAAACAAAAAATGGTGTGTTTGCTTCCCAAACTTAGTGTTGAAATCACAATCCCTGCTGCTTCTGCCCAGTGACAGTGGGTAAGAATTCACCCCAGGAAGAAGATGCTGGGTGTAGACACATTTGTATATTGTTAGGGTTTGGATGTGAAGTGTCCCCACAGGCTCATGGATTGCAACATGGTCTCCAGCTGATGACACTATTTTGGGAAACTGCAGAATCTTTGGAATGTTGGGGTGGGGCTTGCGAATGATAGCCAGGTCCTACATTCAGTCCCCACTATCCTCCACTGTCTGCTCCTGTTCTGGCCATGTATCAGGTAGCTGCCATACACCCACACCCTGCCATGAAGCTGTCTGCCTTTTAGCCCCTCAGTGATAGCATGAATTATCTACTTCGTGACAGTATTTAGAGTCATCTAGGAGATACGCCTCCAGGATTGTGATGGATTATTTAGCCTGTGGGCATGCCTTTGGAGGATTATCTAGGTTAGGTTGAAACAGAAGACCCATCCACTGTGGGTGACACTAGTTCCTTGGCTACAATCATGAATTTTATAGAAAGGAGTAAGATGGGAGCTGGAAAGATGGCCCAGTGGATAAGAGCACTGGCTTCTCTTTCAGAGGAACTAGGTTTGGTTCCCAGACTCACATGGCAGCTCACAACCACCTGTAACTCCACTTTCAGGGGATCTGATGCCCTCTTCTGGTCTCCATGGGCACCAGGCAGAGAGATGATCCAACATCTTAGGTCTGTCTGAAGGACAACATGAATGCAATGTAGTTTGGAAACAGATGGGAGCAGCAGGTGACACATGGTTCCATGTTGTGTCCAGGAATAGTAAGGACTGTGTGACTACCAGGTTACCAAGATGTTCTTTCTGTGACCTGGCCCAGCTCCAAACAACTGACTATATGAAAAAACAAACCCATAGTGAGATCCCATCTCCATCCAGCTGGAAGTGCCAAGGACTGTCATCAAGAAAACAACAAATGCTGGTGAGGATGAGGGAACAAGGGCCCTTACACACTGTTGGGGGGATATGCTGGGGGAGTCATCTTGGACTTCCTGGAAAAGAACTAAAAGCAGATTTGGAGTCTGCTGATGGGATAGCTTCAAGTGCTTGAGGTAGACCATTTTGTCCTTTGAGGGACCAACCCATCAGTTGAAGTGGACATAGTAAGGAACCCAAAAGTCTTGGACTTCTGGAGCTGAGTCCACCCCAAGGAGTCCACACTGCCCTTCATCTGTCTCCCTGACAGTAGTCCCTCCAAATGAAGGGTCAGAGCCAGGTGGAGGGGTCCTATCCAAGTGATGCTCTGAGCTACCCCTCACCCACATCTAGCACTAGCAAAGACTGCATTTACCTCGCCCCTGAATGTGTGACTGTAGATCAGCAGTCAGTCCAGCCTAAGGCTGGGTACTCTGCTTGGGAAACCTTCCTTACTGTTCTGCATGGTGGTAGCTGAGAACAAGACATCCCCTGGGTGGGAGGGGGAGGGAGAGAGAGGGGGGAAGGAAGAATAGGATGTGTGGTGGTTCCACGTACTCCATTCTGGCATCTTAATTCCACTTATCAACAGCCCCTCCCCCATCCCTGCAAAGGAACCCCCAGGCCTCTGTGGCTGATGAATCACCCATTTGCCACAACTTCTGGGAACTGCTTTCTGAGTCCCTCCCTCCCCGATTACATCCTCAGTACTACATGGTCTTTAATTACTTTCCCATTGATTTCTCCCCCTGGGAGCCAGTTGCAGCTAAGGTGAAATTCAGGGCTGATGGAAAGTTCAGCATGTTTTACACGCTCCCCATCTGGGCTAAGGACTCAAATAGATAAGAAAGTACTTGCCTTCGGGGTACCTAAGCTAAGTAATGGAGAAGTCTGGATATCCAATCAAAGTCTTAAAGTGCTGGTCATAGCCTAACATTTGGAGATGTTGGCCAGGAAATGTAACTGGAGCTTTCCAGTTGTGAACAAGGTTAAAGAGGCTCTAAAAAGTCTCAGCATGGGGTAGCATGTGCACACCCGAGGCAGAGACAGGTGGATCTCAGTAAGTTCCAGGCCAACATGGTCTACACAGCGAGTTCTAGGTCAAGCAGGGTTACCCAGTGAGACCCTGTCTCAAGAGTGCTCACCACTGAGCTAGTTCTCCAAGGATGCTGGCTCCTTGGTGGGACTATCCTTTGAGGATGGGATCGGCTACTCTGCATACCCTCCCCGCCCAAGTACTGAGGGAACTAGGTCAAAATCATCCTGAAAAAACCTGCTCTGGAACCACGTTCCTAGATGCTGTGGCTTGGACAGGAGTGCCCAGAGATGCATGTGTTGGGGGCTTGGTTCCCAGCAGGTGGCGCTGTTGAGAGGCGACTGTTCCTGGAAGGTGCCAACATCTTCAGGGAATAGCCCAATGAGTTCAGAGCTGAATGGGCTACAAGGAGGAAGTATGATATGGGGTCTTTTGAGAGACCCTACCTTTGCTTTTGCCTTCTGTTTACCATAAAACAGGCAGGTGCATCTGCTGCCGAGATGCTCAGCATCACCACAGGCCCTAGCAGTGGAGCCTACGGAACATGGACTAAAACCTCCGAAACCAGGAGTCAAAACACCTTTTCTAACTTATTTTCCTTGGGCGATTTTTTTCATGGCAGTGAAAGTGGGCTCACAAAATAAGCTAAACCTCAAGCCTCCTGCAGAGGCATAGGATTCTTTGGATGGTGGAGGGACTCTCATTTATTTTATTCAAATAACATTTTTAAAAATGTATTTTACATACCAACCACAGATTCCCCTCACTCCTCTCCTGGGAACCTCATTTTTTTTTTTAAAAAAAAAGGGGGGTTATTTTTATTTTTAACTCGTGTATATGTGTGTGTATGTGAGGGGGTGTTCACAAGCACAGTGAGCACAAATCTCAGGGTGTGGTCATTCATTTAAAATCTCATTCACCTCCTATCTGAATCATCCCAAACGCCTCAGCTGTGGTAATTGAATGACACCCTGTGGCCCACCAAGATTCTATTGTCCTTGACTAAAGGCATTAAATCCTCTCCCCCAATATTAACACCGTTTTTGGAACTTCAAGCCAAACTGCTCCATAATAAAAACGAAAATTACTTTATTGCATTCAGCCCTCAAGTTATTCACTTCCATCCCTCAAAAATTTTTATATGCTTTTAACGTATGGAAAGCAGGCATCAATGGCCCATAATCCCTTAAAATGAGAAATCATATATTTTCTTTCTTATGATAAAAGGGCTTGGCTCTGCCAGAAAAGAGAGAGATAGCTACTTTCCTTTAGCCATTCCAGTGAAGGTCACTTCCCTTCAAGGAGGGGAGCTTGGGAGCAGGGGGGAGGGGGAGAGCCTGGAGACAGGAGCGACCATGATTGTGAGGTTCAGGGGTTTGACCATCAATCTGTCCAAACCTTTTTTATAGTCTGTCTTTACCTGGGTTAACAACAAGAACAAACACAACAATAAAAGGGCCTGGCCAGGGAGAGAAACGTCTTGGGAAACTAAGAATCATGATTCTGGCACAGTGAGGGGGCATCCAGATGGTGCCCTGGGAGGCAGGTGTGAAGAGGATTTCTGCAGGGTGTGCTTGCTAGTTTTATGTCACCTTGACAAGCTAGTGTCATCCGAGAGGAGGGAGGGAGACTCAATTGAGAAAAAATGCCTGCATAATGTCCAGCTGTAGGACATTTTCTTAATTAGTGATTGATGGGCCCAGCCCATTGTGGGTGGTGCCATCCCCCGGGCTGGTGGTCCTGGGTTCCATAAGAAAGCAGGCTGAGGAGGCCAGTAAGCAGCACTCCTCCATGGCCTCTGCATCAACATATAAGAGCCACCAGGATCCAGCTCTGTTTGAATCCTGTCCTGACTTCCTTCAGTGATGGTCTATGATGTGGAAGTGTAAGCCAGGTAAACCCTTTCCTCCCCAAGTTGCTTTGGTCATGGTGTTTCATCACAGCAATAGAGATCCTAAGACACAAGAGTTACTACAAAGACTGGCTTTCATCTGCTGAGCAGAAATCCTCAGTTGTAAACCTGTTATGATTAATTAGGCAATCCAGGAGTTCCTAGCTGGGAGATGCTGACTTCAGTGACTTTTCCAAGTTCCTGGGAACCTCGGAGCCTTGCCCTGCAGTGGGTGGAGTCTAATGTCTTACAATCAACATTCCAACTTCACTTGGAAAGTGGGGGCTGATTCACACTGCACACCCTTCACACTTGCCACATTGACCTCAGTGTTTCCCTTTCTGGTCCCCAGGTCGGCTGAGGGCTATAGTCTTCTCCCCAGACCAGCCAGACTTTCTTATACAGGGTCTGATTACAGGACTGGAAACAGAGAAAGGACTGGAAACAGTATAGGACAGTAGGAATGTATTCTTAATTCTGGAGGCTAAGAATCAAAAAACAATATTCAGCCAGCATTCTTTGGTTTGTAAACACACCACCCAAACCTCCACTTCGGCTTTCTCATGCATTCACCCAAACCCTTCTGTTGGAACCACTCTGTTCTTAGAGGGGTATCAGCTAGGAGATTGGGCAGGGGGTGCTCCATATGAACTCACCTGCATGTCAGCTTATCTGTTTCTAAGTTTGCATCCTGGTATTTTAAGTGGATATGAGATTCTGGTCACTGTCTAGCTCAATACAGATAAAGATAAACCACACACCGTCAAAGAGACAAAAGGTCTCTATGTACAACTCCTATGAGGGAAGAAATGTTCAGGCACATCCCCAAGCCAGACTCCTTTTTTATCATTGGCTAAAACAGTGCTGCATACCTACTGTGAACCATTCATTGGCTTTGGGAAGGGGACAGCCAAATTTGGTTCATCCCCTGGTATGAGACACATTGTCACTGGCGCAGAACTGATTAGTGTACACAGTGAGCAGCTTGTTTGCAAAAATGACCTCACTTCTCTCCCTCCTCTATCCCTGCCCCTGACAAGATGACCTTGAAGCCCCTCCATAGGGGTAAACTCTGAAGACCCCTCCCAAGCCTGGGCATCATGAAATGGGGAACAGTGTAGTGACTGAAAAGAATGATGGGCTATCCATGCTACTTAAGGGTGAAAGTGCTTCTAAGCCAAAGAAGCCAGCACAGGTGCTTACTCTATGTGTTGCCATTTATATGAAATACGTGGACTAGTTGAGTCCATAGAGACATTGAGAAGGCAAGCAGGGAGGAAGTACTGGGAGTCAGGACCAGTGGAGAAGGGTTTCTACTGGGGGTAGTGAGAAAGCACTAAAGTTCGTTGTAATAGGGGCTGTGGCTCAGTGGGTAGGGTGTTTGCACGAAGCAGGGCATAAATTGAGCATGGTAGCCATGCCTGTAATCTTAGCACTGGGGAAGTGAAACTAGCCTTGCAAGTTGAAGCCTTAGCTATATAGCAAATTCAGGGCTAACCTGAACTACATGAGTCTCTGTCTCAGAAAATTAATCTACCACTGTAGATGCGTTGCAAGGAATAATTAATAACCGTTCAAATATACACTGGAAGTGAACAAAACAGGCACTGTATGAATTACATCTTGATTTGAGTGGTGTGTTTACAAACCAGTTAAGAATAATCATAATGTTCAAATGGAGATCTGGGGTGGTAACCATCCCAGCCACCCTCCAATGGAATGGCTCAGTTGCCTGACAATATATACATGTCACCTGGAGGACCCACATTGAAATAAAGATTTATTGGTTCCCCACACACAAAAAAAGGAAAATCAGTGCTGTTTTATTCAGAGCTTCCTTTGTGACTTGCTTTTGCCTAAAGAAGGGGTAGAAGTGGCACTGCCAATTCCAAGGCCCCTAGAACCTTCTATGCCTGACATTTCTCAGCATCTAGCCTGGTGAAAGAGGAAAGCATGGGCAGATTACCCTATTTTGGGGTGTCCATCAACACAGGCAACTTTAGGATGTTTTCCTCATCTCCCAACTCCTTATTCCACTTTCCCCTACCCCTGGGTCCACCCATCTGGCTTCTTTATGCATTTATCTCTCATGGGCATTTCATGGAAACAGAGCCATCCAGTACATTATCACATGAATTTTGTGACCATTTTCCTTTCTCTTGGCATAATGTTTTCAGAGTTCTTCCACACTGTGGTTGTAACATGTTACACGAGTTTTCTTGGCCTGGCTGGTCCCGCCATCCTTCTCTGCCCCAAATGAATGTGCAGACACTATATTAATTATGAAACTGTTGGCCCATGACTATGGCTTCTTATTGGCTAGCTCTGTCTAAATTAACCATTTCTAATAATCTAAGTATTTCCACATGGTCTTCTCTTACTGGAGAAAGGGTCCAGACCTGTTATTCCTCTCAAGTCCTACATGGTGACTGACTTTGCCTGATTCCCAGAATCCTCTACCTCTCCTAGTCCCACCTATCTTGCTTCCCTATTGACCAACAGTTTCTTTCATTAACCAATAAAAGAAACAGATTTACACAATGACATCTCCCATCATGAATGTTGTCAGTTATTTCCTTCCAGAGTCTAGTCAAGCTGCTTGTTTTACTCACTGTGGCTTTCCATTTCCCGGAGCTGAGTTTTCTACAGAAAATACTCCTGGAATGATCATCTGGATCCTTTGAGTGACTGATTAAAGACCTGGAAGGATGGTTAATCTCTGTCATCAACTTTATAGGATCTAGAACCACCTGGGGACAAACCTCTGGGCATGTCCACAAGGAGACATAGATGTACACATCCAGTTCATTGGAGGGAAGATCCCCACTGACTGTGGTCAGAACCATCCTATGGGCTGGGTCCCAGACTTAATAAAGTGAGCTAGCACCAGCATCCATCTCTGTCTCTTGACTGGATGCCATGTGATCAGCTGTCTCACACTCCTGTCACCATGCCTTCCCTGCTGTGATGGACCACGACCTCAACACACTCCCCCTTCCTTAGTGTGGCTTTTGTCAGGTGTTTTTTTCACAGACATGACTACAAATATAGGCATGTAGTCACAAGTTGACCTGAGCCAGGGTGGCTCAAAACTCCCTAATCACAAGACCATGCAGGGTTCACATCAGCCACCTTCCCACCAAAGCTGTTGTGACAGCTGCCCCAAAAGGAGCTGTGACTTGCTCCAGTCCTTTGCAAGAGAGGTCCAGGGCTTAGAAGAATGTGGCAGACCATCTGTATTAGCCCCACATTGTGGGGCCATATGTTGAGGACTGATGTTTGCAGGGCTTCGATCAGGGACCAATCAAATAGCCCTGGGTCCGTTCCTGAGTGGGGGAGTGTGGATGAAGGAAGTTAGGTGTTAAATAGAAAAGATGGAGATGTAAGATGAAATCAGGAGGGCAGTCTCAGTTAATACTGAATGCGCCCAGTTTATTCATCCATCAATCTTAAGTAACCAACCAAAGGTGGGGATAGTGGCAGAAGACTTCTATTATCATGTATAAAGGACAAATAGCAATTACTTCCCTTAATCCTAAAGACACTCATAGCTGCTTGTACTATTCCACCATCAGGTGCTCCATAGCTGCTTGTATCATCTAGCCTTCAGGATCAGTGTAAACTCACCTGGGCCCAAGTCTATTGTTATTTAGATAGGAGGCATTCACCAGGCTAGGGCATCCTACAACCATTAACCTAATATCTCAAAGACAATAGGAGTGACTTGAGCTCTCTGAACTCCTGGCAGGATGGAATAGATTTCCAATATATGGGCCCTGACAGAAGAGCAACTCTCTTTCTTTCAATACCCTCCCCCAATCTCCATCATTGCATAATGACATAAGCATGTCCCCTTTTGCTTCTAGCAAAACTGACAGCTCTCACAATGGAAGACTAGAGATTTCCTCACCTGGAACTGTGGGCTCGAGTTGCCTCAGGTGAACTCTTTTTTTCCAGACTACAGTTGCCATCTTCTATCTGAGGGTGTCTAAACATTAACCAAAGGGAGATGGAGGCCATGTCCCTGTGCACCCCCTCCATTAATCCTCCGGTTATGAGTAGCAATGAGTTACAAGGTCATTCAAACCAATTTCGCCATAAACAAAGTCTTTTTATTGAAAATAAAACAACAGCAAAGCAAAGCAAAACAAAATGCCCTTCATTTCTGAAGCTCATCATTGGCAATGGTGGGCGCAGGCTGCAATCTGTAGTCTGTTCCCATGAGATTGCAAAACTGTTTATCAGCATCGCTTTGTTGGGCGGAGGGGGGCGGGCTGACACAAATCATCTGGACAAATCTTTGCTGCAGGGTGTAATCACATCAGAGCTACACTTGGGGCTGGTGGAATGTTCCAGACTCCTTCCTGAAGGCCCAGAAAACTTTTGGAAAAAGTCAAAGTCTGTCTGCTGAAGAGTGTTTTGCCCAGCAAAGGGCATGTGTGTTGGGGAGAGCAATAATTTTCAGACCCCTGGAGATCCATTTAAAGCCCGGACACATCATCCTGCTGGGGCTTGCACACAGGATTTGTAACTGATTAGCCTACATAGGCCTTCTAAAGAAGTCTCAGGGGCAAGGCAAAAAGGACACCTGCAAGATGTGTGGGCCAGGAGCTGATAATTCACCCTCATGGTGTCAGCCCCAGCTGCAGAAGACCTTTTGAAGTAGGAGAGAAAGGCTTTGGAGGTGAGTGGGCCAGCCTCCTGCCCCCACAAGCATCTTCTGGGTTGGAGGGTAGAGTATATGTGGTCCAGTTAAGGACACTGGGCTTATGTAAGAATGCCCCTAAAGGGCTTCTCTTTATTTGTAGGATGGATGAAAAGAATTCACACACACACACACACACACACACACACACACACACACACACACACCCTTTTTTTTTTTTTTTAATTTTGAGGCTTTCCTCAAACACATTAGGTAGCAAGGTTGATCTTGAACTCCTGATCCTTCTTGATCTGGGTCTCAGGGCTGGGCTGACAAGTGTTCATACTACACCAGGAAGAATTACCGACTCCTGTGTTTTGTTGGAACATGACACCTGCTTGCTGTAAAACTCAAACAATTCAGAGATACATAAAGGGGAATTCATCCCCACTAAGCAGATCTAAGCAGAATGACCAGGTAGGTGTGTGGGGGTAACTATGGGAGATGAGGGTGGGCGTTGAGGGCTGGGTGGGATGACTGTCTGGGGTCTTCCTGGTCTGTTTCTATCAGTGTGGATGGACTGACTGTGTAGCACTTGTTACAATGTTATTAGCTTACTTACATTAAGTTTCTTTTATTTATTTTATGTGCAACTGTTTTGCCTTCACCATGTGTTTGTGGTATCCTCAGAGGCTTGAGGAGGGTGTCAGACACCCATGGGTGGTGAGACTGGAACTCAGATCCTCTGCAAGAGCAGCAAGTGTTCTTATCCACTGAGCCATCTCTCCTGCAGCCTTGCTTTTAAAAAATCCTGCTTATCACCAGTTTTCTTCCAGGAAGGAGAGGGCCAAGAGCCAGGACGGTGTTCATCTGTCATTCAGCTTCCACATTTGCTGACACCCATGTGCTTGGGATCTGCTCTGCTTCACTTTTTAGAACTTTCATATTTCAGAAACTTTGGTGCACAGAGGTAGAGAGAACTGTCTTCTGAGCTCTCATAACTTCCCAGCAAATATCAGGAGTCTTTGTCCTGAGCCGTCCCAAGCCCTGCTACTCAAACTGCACCAAGGACCTCAGTAAAACAAATATCAGTCCATCTCTTCCCACCTCACTCTCTCAAGTCTTATCATCTATCTATCTATCTATCCATCCATCTATCTATCTATCTATCTATCTATCAATCAATCAATCATTTATCATCTATCCATCTATCTACATAGTCTACCTACCCATCAATCTACCATCTAACCATCTGTCTATCTAATCTGCCTACTTACCTACCTGCCAGCCTACCATCTATCCGTCTATACTATCTATCTGTCTATCATCTATCCACACATCTATATATCTAATCTCTATCTATCTATCTATCTATCTATCTATCATCTATCCATCTATCTACATAATCTACCTATCGTCAACCCATCTATCTATCTATCTATCTATCTATCTATCTATCCTATCTACCTGTCAAATCTACCATCTATCCATTCATCTATCTATCATCTATCCATCCATATATAATATATATCTATCCTCTATCTACCTATCTGTCTACTATCTAACTATCCATATATATATTATCTGTCTATCATCTATCCATCCATCTCTATATAATCTACCTTCATATCTGTCTACCACCTATCCATCCATCTATATTAGCTATCATCTATATATCCATATATAATCTATCTACATATCTATTTATCCATTTATATACATATCTATCTATGTACCTATCTATCTATATACCTATCAATCATCTCTCTATACTGGGGATGGAACCCAGGGCATTGCTAATGCTAGTCAAGCACTGTCCCTCCGAGTTTCATACCTAGCACCAAAGAATCTTCTCAACCACACCTACCTCTGCCAGCAAGTTTGGCTGTCTCTAAAACACAGCCTTTCCCATTCGAGATCCCATAACCCTGCATCTGCAGAAATGTCCACGGGCTTGAGAGGAGCTGTGTTAACAGCGGCTGCCTCTGAACTGAGGGCAGCCCCATATCACCTCTATTGATCTGCTTTCTGTTTGGAGTGCTATTATCCTCTTTGATGAGAGTGGTGGAACACCACTTTCTAAGATTCCTCAATGCTCCAGGCCAGAGCTTGCAGACCTTCCACCCTGCTGATCGGACAACCAGACAACATCCTAGAACTGTCCATCTCAGCATCCTGTGGACTTACTGTTAAAAACCTTATCTGTCCCCAGCACCTGTGGCTGGCATGAAGTCTGGGGAAGAGAAGGGATTTGCCAGTTCTTAAAGATAAGATGTCAAGTCCACAAAGATATTAATAGATGTCAAAATCCATGGCCAGCTATGGCCAGCTGCTGCTGAACTCTCTTTCCAAACTCACAGAACTCTCAGCTTGCAAAGGATCAGGAGGGGTGAACACAGATGGTTAACTGCCTCCTGTCCCAGATGCAGCTAACATTGTTTCCCAACAGAGGGGTGATTTGCACAGGGGCACAATCTGGTAAAAGCCTTTCCCTTGTCCTAATCCTGAATCCATTCTCTCTGATTGGGGGTGAAGAAAGCATTAATGTTGGGAAATGAATCCATGAGGCTGACATTTGACCTAGACAGTGATCCAGAGATTTGATTCTAAACATTGTTGAGTGGGCAGGGGAGAAACTGGCTCTGCTATTAGAGGGGCTGGAAAGCTATCAAGCCTCTTGATGGTCCCCTTCCTGCTGCCTGGGACATAGAAAGTCAGAGCTAACAGATACATAACCAAGACCTTTAAAGAGAACCTGGACCTAGCTGTGCCAGAAGCTTAAAGAACTTATATTAGGCCGGAGAGATGGCTCAGCAGCTAAAAGTGCTTGAAGTGATGACCTGAGTTCAGTATCCAGGACTCAGATGGTGAAATGAGAGAACTGACTCCTGCATGTTGTCCTCTAATCCCTACATGTACCCCTGGCGTGCACACATACACAGAATAAAGGTAATAAAAGGGACCTGTGTATATGTGTGTTTAAACATGTGCATGGCATGGTGCTTGTGTGAAGGTCAGAGGACGACTTGCAGGAGTCTGTTCTTTTCTCTCATCATGTAGGTCCCAGGGACTGAACTCAGGCTGTCAGGCTTAGTGGCAAGCACCTTTGCCCCGCCCCCCAGCTGTTTCTCCAGCCACAAGAGAAATTAATACCACTGAAAGACAGCATGTACTGGTGCTCTGAGGAGAGTTCTGGTCTCATCTTGGTTAATTCTCTCTGCTCTCTGGTGGCTATTGAAAACCCAGGAAGTGATCCTGAGGCTTCAGTCTTGTTCCTGGCACCCCATGGGCATACATGTCTATGCCTTCTATCTCCCTAGGAGGAGGAGGAAGAAAAAATTTGGCTTTCTGGTTTGGAGCCAAGTCACAATCCTACCGGCAAATTTGCCTTCAAGAAGGATGCCAGGGTATTTTGAAAAAACAAAACAAAACAAAAAACCACACAGAGAACTGTGTCTGTTTGTGTGATTCATGAGTCAGAGAGGCAGGAACTTTGTAACAATCAAGACACATTACAATTTTTATGAAATATAAAAGTGGACACCGCTGGGTGAGAAGTGGCTGAGGGTAGGCCTCAAAGGCAGAAAAGGGTTTCCATGGTAACGGCGCTGGGATAATGATATAGCCTAACTGGTGCCATCATCCATTGGAGATCCGCTCAATTAGGGCAGCCCACCTCCCTGGCTGCCTTGCTCCTGCATGGGACATCTCCAAACACCTATTTGGATCATCCTTCACAAACATCACTTGTGGCTTCCCAGGGTTAGACATTTAGGCCCCCGTGAAAGGTGACTGTCACAGACTCTGCAGCTCCTGTCTCTTGACCTTGTGCACCATCAACATTAGCAAAAGGAACATGTGGCCCTCACAGGCCAGCAGAGCTACACACCTTCATATTGGTTGCATGAATATCTGTGGTGCTCAAAATGAACTCACATGTGCATATGGCTACTGCCTAGGCTAATGAGACCACCCCGATCTTGACTCTGAGTCATCATAACAACTCAGAAAGATGAGTGCTCATGAAGACTGTCTTCTTAGAGTTACAGCAAGATAAGAACCATCTGCTTCCTGTGTCAGTTTGGCTAGATGTGCTCAGTTACTCTGCAAACATCCATGTTCCAGGTTCCTCTCTGTTCCTAGTCCAGGCACATGAGCTTCATGCCCCATTCTTGGTTGGGAGCTGGTCTCAAAGAAGAGGCCTCTGACTGCCTGGGAATAGACCTTTTTACTACTACTGTCCAGAGAGAGGATTCTGGGCCCAGATACCTGGAGGATGACACAAAACGAAAATCAAACACAATGGACAGCCTGAAGAGAAGAAAGGGCCTCTCTCATAGTCCTGGGGCTGAAGAATACAAGATGAAGGTTTGTGTGGGTTGGGCATCACCTGAGACATCTGTCCTTGAATTCAGGTGTCAGTTTTCTTGTTGTGTCATCACTTGATCTTTCTTCTGTGCACCTGCCTTCCTGCTGCCACTCTCTGTGTTCACATTTTTTTCTTCTTTTAAAAAATTGTGTGTGGGGGTGGGTGGTGGATGGGTGTATACCATGTGCTTGGGAATGCAATCCCAACTGTGGCCAGAAGAGGGCAGAAGATCCCCCTGGAGCTGGAGTTTCAGGCAGTTGTGAGTCTTCCAGTGCCAACGCTGGGAACTGAACCCCAGTCCTCTTGCAAGAGCAGCCAGTGCTTTTTGATGGGGGAAGTGCTTCTGTGTATGTGTTTGTCTTACTGGATGATAAATAAAATACTGTTTGGCCAATGAGGCAGCAAGTTAGGCAGGACTAGGAGTCAAAGAGGATTCTGGGAAATGTAGTAGAGAAGTGGTGATCCAGGCAGGAAGTGACATAGCAAGGAGACTCATTTAAGCAAGGAGAAACAGGAAGCGTCCTTTTTCTCCTCCGCTCTTCCTCCAGCGGCATGATGTGATCCACTGGCAAGGGGTGATACCAGTGGAAGGCATGCAATAAGATAAGTCTTATATATATATATATATATATATATATATATATATATATATTAAGACTGAGCTAACAGATGAGAAATTCTAGTCATTGGCCAAGCAGCATTGTATTTAATATGTCTGTGTATTATTTTGTCCATCCACGTGGCTAGTAGAACTCCAGCGGCTGGCAGAGACTGCCCAGGTGGCGGTAGGGCTCCGGAGGCTTTTGGTGGAAAGATTTATCGTAACAGCTTTTCATTACAGCATCACCTCTCCAGTCCCCTCCACATAAGAAAACTGGCCACATTAGTAGGAGGCCATGTAATTACGATTCTCATTGTTGTGACCCCTGCCAAGCAGCAACTTAAAGGAGAAAGGGCTTATTCTGGCTCACAGTTCAAGGGGATGAAGTCCATCATGGCACAGCAGGGATGACAGTAGGAGTGGAAGGTGGGTGCTCAGTTGTGTCCCAAGTTAGGAAGCAGAGACAGACATAAAATCTCAAAGGCCATCATCCCAAGTGACTCACTTCCTCCAGTGAGGCTCCACCTTCTAAAGGTTCTAGAACCTTTCAAACCAGTACCACTATGGCTGTTTAAATGAGAAATGCCCCCCATGGCCTCATGTTACTTAAACACTTGGTCCCCAGTCAGTGGTGCTGTTTGGTGAGGTTTCTGGGATGGGGTCTTGATGCAGGAAGTACATCACTGAGGGTGGGCATTGAGATTAAAAGATCTACAAAGTAGAATGGGGTAAAATACCAATTACTAGATACTGATTTATTGACTTATTTAGTGATTTAATTAAAGCACTGCTTCCACAGCCTATTTGTCAAGCATGATTTCACTTTCTACCTGGAACAGAATGACCAGGAGAAATAGCTGAAGCAATGGGTCATTGCCCTTAACAACCTGCTGACTGCCACACACGTTTCTGTAAAATCTTGCTTGTTTGCCCGCTCTGCCTTGTGGTTTTAGAGTATAAAATAAGAATGCAACCTGGACCTGATAATAAAGCCTTCCATGAGCTGTCCTGGTTTTGGTCTACCCACTGGTGACATCTTCTTTTCACCATCATTGTTGTTAGATGCTAATTCCAGAAAGATCCCCACAACATTCGCACTGCTTCCAGTTCATGATTGTGTGCTCTCAGCTTCCTGCTCCTGCCACCAGGCTTGCCTGCTGCCTGCCATGCTTCCCCACCGCAACGGACTCTTATCCTTTGGGAACTGTAAGTCCAAAATAAACTTGCTTCTATAAATTGCTTTGGTCATGGTGTTTTATCATAGCAATGGTTAAGTAGTTGACATGACCACCCACGGAGGACTAAGTGTTCAAACAATGACCCAGTGGGGACCCATCTCACATTTGTTGCTAAAATTCCTTCCCAGGGGGGGAACATAAGGAATGTCTACCCCTTCTCCTAAGGTCCCAGTGACAAACTGAGGCACCATTCTGCCAAAGTTCATTAGGCAACAGATGAGTCTATTGAACTTCCTTACAGAGCATGGGTGAGGGGTCACTTACAGGGGTATGATGCTCTTCTCTCAATAGGCCACACCTGGAAAGCCATACCTAGCAGGGATGAAGATTTTCCCCTCTAGCTGCATAGATGGAGCCCTACCCCCAAATACCTAGTCTTCCCTGGGCTAGTCCCTTCCCCAGACAGCTCTGCATACAACATATGGTTGGGAGTTGTTGGATACTTAAGTAAGAGTCTCATATTGCTCCCCATCCCTCCACACGGGGTCAGAAGCAGTCAACAAGCCCAACTGGGGTGATCCTTCTGCAAGAGGGAGGGTATAACTGAACTCCTGAAGGTAGACTGAATTAGAGGACATTAATGGCATTAAAACCACAAGAGGGCTCACAGGATCACCCTTGCTTTCCTGTAATCTCCTCTCTTAAAAACTCTGTCCCCAAACTCACTCTATGACAGATGTTTGAGGAGACAATCTAGCTACAGTAGCCTCCTTTATGGGAAGAGCACTGATAGATGATACAAGTGGAGGAGAGCAGGGCCAGGCCCTCTGACACAGGGGTCCAGCCAGAGAAGTGCCCACCTTGTCCAGGTAGAGGGCACCATGAAGAAAACAAAAACAAAAACAAAACTCTGATCTCTCCTGCTTTTAGTGATCTCTTTTCTCAGCTTACCCATGCAAGGAATGCCCCCAATGCCCCCAGATCCTACATGACTCAGAACATGGTCATACCTATCCATCACCAAAGTGCCACAATGAGTTTTGGTCTTTTTTAAATGCATAAAGCCTTCTTCATGCTCTCCCCACCACCACCAAAGCCAGAGGTGTTTTGTTGCCAACCTTAATTGGCCATAGGGGCAATTTTGGTTAACTCTTAGAAAATCACCATACCTATTACTCAATGAATCATATTCAGAACAAAAGGAATTCAGCCTGTGACTTGGGTAGGAAAGCAAAAATTGCCCCCCCCCCTCTCTCTCTCTCTTTCTCTTCTTTCAATGGAAAAGCCTTTCTAGATTGATCAGAGTCAAGAGTTCACAGTTTGCTTCCAGTGTGCCTTGAATGGAGCTCGATGTTTTTCCTCCCCTGGGAAGGGAGGGAGGGTGGGAAGGCAAGAGAGCAAGAGAGTACAGAGTGTGAGCCTTTGCTGATACAAACCATTAGGAAGGAGCTGATTTCCTTAGAGGCACTGGGTAAGCCGAACGCAGAGCTCAGATCCACTGCGACTTTGTCAGTCTGCCCTCGTCTCTCATGTGCCTTTGGAGTCACGTCTCAATTCATCTTTCTTCACAGGAAAGAGACCTTGCTGTCTGTGGTATCCAGACAGCAGCCAACCTGTGCCTGCCTGGCCCAGCATTGAGGGTCTCACCCCAGCCTCAACAGAACAAGGAAGGGCAAGGGAGGAGCTGTTCGCCAGAGGAGTTAGCAATGAGACCAGCAATTCTGCTCTCCCCTGAGAAGATTCAGAGAGCCATGTGTGACCTGGTGAAGTGTTTTATTTTCACCAAATTAACAAACAAACAAACAGACAGACAGAAAAACCAAAACAGTGGTATTTGAAACTAGGCATTATTACCAATTACCAGTGGAAGGACCTGGGTTATGAATGGCTTTGACCACTGTCAGTTTGTGGTGGTTTGAATAGGTATGACTCCTATAGACTCAGGTGTCTGAATGTTTGGCCGGTAGGGAGTGGCAGTATTAGGAGGTGTGGTCTTGTTGGGATTAGTGTGGCCTTATTGAAGAAAGTATGTCACTGTGGCGGTGGGCTTTGTGGTCTCATTTGCTCAAGCTATGCCCAGTGTGGGCAACAGTTGCTTCTGCTGCCTGTGGATCAAGAAGTAGAACTCTCAGCTCCATCTCCAGCACCATGTCTGCCTGCACTGTCTGTGATGTCTTCAAGAGTGTGGTCTCCCTGGTTCCCCACTTCCCTGTTTCTCACTCAACTCCTCCGTCACTGTCTTACCCCAGAGGCCTTCACTGACCAGATGTAGTCCATGGTTCAAGCACTTCCGTATTACCAGGGAACTGACTAGCAAAGTAGAGTGAGTCTCTAAACCTTAGACTCACTGACACTTCACCTGACTTCTATTGAAGCCACAGGTGACATCTGTGCACAGAAGGATCTAGAAGAGGCAATTCGAGTGTCTGGAGTTTTGGTCCTTGCATGTGTGTCTCCAGGCAGGAGTGGAGACAGGGATGTGTTAAGAATGGAGAATGGAGAGTTCACACAAAAACTCACGTACAGGTTTGGTGTGATGCACACCTTCAATCTCAACACTCAGGAGGGTGGGCAAGGTCCTATTTGCAGTCCCCTCCTCATGTGGCCTCTGTATGAGAAGCCTCTGCGCTACGCGGCTGCAGAGTCACTGCATTCTTCCTTTCCCACCATGATGGGCTGAACCTCAGAAGCTATGAACCAAAAGGAGTCTCTCCTAATTGCTTTCATCAGGTATCTTGGTGCATTAATGAGAAATGGAACTAATATGGTAGGAAGTCTGCTTGGGGCTTGTACGTGCCCATGCAATAGCCGTGGACAACGACAACCATCCCTTCTGGAGTCTTGGGAAGAAGGGAATCAGATTTGCAAAATATTGCTGTAGAGTCCTGTGTACTCTACCTGGCTGGATACTGTACTTCCTCTAGTTCAAGTCCACATAATGCCTCAGCCTGTGACCCTATTTGGGATTCACGGCATTGTAAATATAATTAGTGAACATGATTAATCCTGCTGGATCAAGGGGAGCTCTAAACCCACTGAGTCTCCTGTCTCTTGTTAGTCTGCTTATATAACATCCTGGCCCATAGTATGAGTTCCATACTTGTTGACTGACTTCACCCCTCTATGTCTTTGCTATGTCTGTGCACACCTCATGTGCCCCCACCCACACTTTCACCACTGGTGCAGTGGCTGAAGGAAACTAGCCACAGCCCTCTGCAGTGTCCTCACACACCACAGTTTCTAGAGCCTCCTAGGATATTTAAAGGACAGCAGAACTGATAAGAGAAGGGAAACCTTGACCCTCAACCTGGACTAAAAAAAAAAAAAAAATCAATGAAATTTCAAAATCTGGTAATTTCCTTCTACCTTGTGACTTTTTTTAACAGGGAAGAAAAAGGCTTTTGGATAAAACAGTTTTTTTTTTGGTAGAAAATAAATTAAGAAAAAAAACTCCATCATGTATCTCATTCTCTGAAATGTAATCTAAGGTTCTAACCAAAAGCAAAGTGGTGCTGGGAGAAATTGACCTCTGTCTCTGTCTTCTTCGAGTCTCGCTTGGCATAGATTTTCACAGTGAGCCTGTCCACTTGGAAGCAGAATTCAGCTGTCAGAGTTTAGAGTTTCCCAGGTTTGCTTCAGTTTTTGCTGTTTAAAAGTAACTAATAAAACTCATGCAGCAAAATTCTTTGGAAGCGCAGTGTAGCATCCTCAAACTCAACACAAGAGGGCTGTAGCCAAACAACTGGGCACTGTGTAGCCTGGAGTAAATGTGCCCGATTTACAAGCCCACATGCTGATGATATCTGGCCTCTGTTCTCTTACAGCACGGTCTTCTGTGGTTGTGCAGGGGGGTGGTGTAAATGGATCATGCAGGGAACTCAGCTCTGTGTCCAGTGTACACAAGAAACTCATCTCTACAGCCCCACTGTGTTTGGTTTTTGTTCTGCTGGTCCATGTCACTTCCACATGAGTCTGTATCAGGCTTCATCCCCAGACTTCTCGATGCATTGCACCTTGAGTGGTTCCTATCTCAGATGCACCGAGCTCAGGTCAAGCTGTTTTTCCAAGTGGCCTTCATTGACCTCCTTGAGCAGTTCTCAGTCTCATTAAAACTTCTCTGAGCACCAGAGCACTTCTCTTCTTATTTTTTAACCTTAATTTTCACACATCCTTTGAAAATTTCATGTGTGTATACAAAACCTCTCTTGATCACATTCAACCCTCTCTACTCCTCACTTCAACTCTTCCCATGATCACCCATGATATCTCCTTTCTAACTTCGTGCCTTCTTTTTGTATTTGTTTACTTAACCCATGGAGTTCAATTAGTGCTGCTCATATATTCCCAGGTGTGGTATCATTCATTGGGAAATGGGAAATCTACCATCCAATACTCCTAAAGAAAAGTGATCCATCCCCCAGAAGTCATCAACTACTAACAGTTCCTCAGCTATGGCTGTGGTTCCAGAACTCCTTTCGCCTCCATGTTGGAGTTTCTAACTGGCTTGACCTTATGAAGGTGATCAGTTGCTGTATGTTTGTGTGTACAACAGCCACGTCGCGTCTAGAGGGCAGTATCTCACAGCTTCTTCCCCATACTCTGGCCTTACATTCTCTCTGCCTGCTCTTCCTCAATGTTCCCTGACCCTATGGCTGAGCATTCCGGCTCCTGTTCTTAGTATGGTGTTTCTGCATTAACCACTACCCACTGCAATAAGAAGCTCTTCTTTGCAAGGGGGCAGCACAAATCTAAAGCTATAAATATAACTTACTTAGAAGGCAATTTGACAACATGAACATTCAGGAAATCATTATCAGGAGGTCAATCCCTAGGACCTATGACTTCCCTAGTCATGGATTTTTGATCATGTTTACAGTGCCAGGAATGAATTACCTCCTGTGGAGCTGGCCTCAGTCCAGTCAAGAGAGCAACTAGTTACCCCATCAGCAGTTTTATCACTATTCCACCAGTGGGCTCATCTTGCCTGGCAGGTCAGTATTGAAGCATTCAACGATAAGATAGCATTTTTTTCCCTCAGCAGCCTGAATAGCACCTTCTGAAATTATGAAAACATAGTGTTGGATGTGCATTTGTAATTCCTGGATTAGGGCCATGGCAGGAGGGGGGGGAGCTGTGGCAGGAGGATTGCTGCAAGTTTGCAGTCAGCCTGGACTACATATTGCTTTCTAGTCTAGCCTGGACTGCAGAATGCAACTCTTTCTCTGAAAGAGTTTTTTTTTTTTAAATGTTTATAGGCTCCTTTAAAATTTAAAATTAAGTGAGGCTGTTGCTTATAGCAATAAACTCTAAGAATTCAAACACACACACACAGTTATGTACAGTGCTGAAGAGGGGAGTTTTGGGGGGTTCTTTTATTTCTTTGACTTTTCTTCATCTCCCAAATGCTGTGTAATGGACCTGAATTTCTTTTCCATAACTCAAATTCCATTTTTAACCCAAGATAATATATGTAAAGCTTGCATTCACATGATAATTAAGACCATCCTCTTTGGATACTGAATCCTGGCTCTGTTCCTTTCTAGCTGTGACCTAAAAGTGGATGCTTTGAGATGGCCTCCTTGTCAGAATTAGGCTCACACTTCTGTGCTGGGTCTATAGCTGGACAAGGTTTGACACAGGTCTTGATATAAAATAAAGGCCCAGTGAATAGTCTCATATTACTTCTTCTGTAGTTAACTTTGGTGTTAATAGAGATGTGAAGGTCTCCAATTTAACTTGACAAGTATTCTGTTCCTTTATTTTGGTCGCCATTGTGTGTGTGTGTGTGTGTGTGTGTGTGTGTGTGTGTGTGTGTGTGTGTAGGGCTGAAGACAACACTGAGTGTTGTTCCTCAGGAGCTGTTCACATTTTCTTTTGAGACAGAACCTCTCACTGGCCTCTAATTTACCAAGTAGGCTAGGCTCACTGGCTATCAAGCTTAGGGTTCCACCTGCCTCCAGTGTGCCTACAAGCATGTGCCAACATTCCTACCTGTATAAAATGGTGAGTTCTGGGTTGGGGGAGTCAAACGCAGGTCCTCATGCTTGCCAGGCAAGTGATTTACCAACTGAGTCATTACCCCAGTCCAGCCAATCACATTTCTACAAGACCATGAGAAGACTGGGGTAGTCTGTTGTTCTTTGTTGTAGTTGCAGGCGATAAAAAACGATTCACCAAACTCAACAAACCCACATGGAGTTTTTTGGGAAAGGGAGCAAAGGGAGGGGAACAGAGATGGAAAGAAGAAGAGAACAGGCAGGAGACACTTGCTTCTATAGGGAATGGGAATGGTTTAGAATGAGTCTCAGCAGTTGGGGCCGTTGAAACTGGAGACATGGAGCTGCTGTTGGTCCAGCTCTACACGGCCCCAGTTCCACATGGTTTCTACATGCACAGCCCTTATGCAGCCACCTAACACATGCACAATGCAGCCATGCTGGTTTCTGCATGCAGAATTCTTATGCAGCCATCTAACTCATGCAGTATGCAGCCGTGCAACCTTTGACAGCTGTCAGTGGGAGCAATCACCTGTCAAGGATTGATCCCTGGGCTACAGAAGGTAGCCCAGAGAAGAACTATTCCAGGGTAGGGAGAGAGCCTGAGGATTAGAGAGGCCCCACCACCAGGAAAGGTTCCCTAAGGAGAAGGCCCAGGCCCAGGAGAAGGCTGGCACAGAGCGACAGGCGGGTGCTGAGGAGAAACCAAGGAGCGGGAGGAGGAGAAGAGTTGGGCGCAAGAACAGGGTCAGGTTGCCCAGGACCCAGGGAAAGGGAGAAGCCAGGATATCAACAATGTCTGTCTAGGAATAAGAGGTAACACCAGAGTAGCTATGTAGCCTGCATCTGTCCCCAGTTCTCCAACTCTGCCTTTGACTGACAGCCTCATAGTCTCATTTATTACCTCTCCCTTTACAAGCAAAGGTACAGCCCATCAGTTGGTGTTAAGTGGATTGTTGGTCCAGCAGCCTCAAGACAAATTACTCCTGTTGGATTTGGATGACTAGAACCAGATGAAAAATATCTGCATAAAAATATTCTTTTGAGCCGGTGTTGGTGGTGCACACCTTTAATCCCACCACTCGGGAGGCAGAGGCAGGCCGATCTCTGTGAGTTTGAGGCCAGTTCCAAAGCTACACAGAGAAACTCTGTCTCGAAAAACCAAAATAAAAATTCTTTTGAAAAAAATTATTTTTAATGGTGAGCTGACACATGGGTCCTTGGGTTAGGGGTCCTGCGTTTGTACCCTGTGACAGTCTAAGTTCACACAAAGGAAAATGAGGCAGAGCTGGTGCTGGGCAGAGAAGGCAGTGAATCCTTGAGGACAGAGATGATGACCGAGGATCTGACAACAGAAAGTCTCACTCTCTAAGTGAGCTCATAGTGGAGTCTAAGTTTGCATTAAAAGAGATACATGAATATGGTGAAAGACCCCAATGATTGAAATTAACAACAGAAAGGTTGGTCTCTTTCTATTTTCATTGGAGTTGTGTGGTGCACGTGTGTGCTTGTTTGCATATATGTGGGTGTGCATGAATGTGGAAGCTCTGGGATGATGTCATGGATAATCCTCAATTACTCTTTCACTTTATTCTTTGAGGCAAGGTCTCTCAATCGAAACCAGAGCTCACAAAACCAGTTTGCTCTAGTGATTCCTGCATCTCTGCCTTCTGAGGCTAGAATTACAGGTGAGCCACCACACCCACCCAGCATTTACATGAGTTCTAGGGATCTGAACTCTGATACTCAGGCTTACACAACAAGTGTTTTAACCACTGATCCATCTGTCTAGACAGTCTTTAATAACAGTTGCCACTTAGTGGGTCCTTGGGATATGGGTTGTCATGGTTACTATTGATGACCTCTTCACTAGAATCGCCTATGGGATAAATCTCTGGGCATGTCTGTGAGAGAGTTTCTAGACTGGATTAACGGAGGTAGGAAGACCCACCTTGAATGTGGGCAGTGTCATCCCATGGGTTGGGGTCCCAGACTGAATAAAAAGGACATGATGAGCTGAGACCAGCGTTCATCTCTCTCTGCATCCAGACTGAGTGTGACCAGCTGCCTCAAACTGCCCTGCTGTGACCCTGAGTACAGGCAGGTGACAGTGGGTATGTGGATCTGGCCAGAAATGAAGTGTGGGAGGGGCAAGTGTGTTGTTTCTTCTTTCACAGGGTAGTTCTTCAGCAGGCCTGGAGGGTAGGAAATAGGTGAAACAAGAAAATCCCATGAGACACTGACTTGTGAAGCCATGGCAAACGTTTTAATGACAACTGCCACCACAGGTATAAATAAATAGCTTTTAAATCTATTGTAAATGCTATAAATATTTGTGTCAAAGGTTCAGCGAGGTCATCGGGCTTTCAGGACCTTTTCTTAGCTACTGATTTTAGTGATAGAAAAAATTTAAAACAGAGGCCATCCCCTGGTATGTCCATGATTACTCTGCTGAGAGTCACAGCACTGGATGTCCCCTCCCTCAGCTAATGGACAGAGAGCACCAGGCTCTGGACATCCTAGGAGTTCATCTGCTCCCTCCTTTTTTTTTTTGCTTTTCATGCAAACACACTGCTTTTGAGTGGGTATGGCATTGTGCCATGTTGTTACACAGCTGTGCAAAGCCACAATTTGATTGACAATCTAACATAGATTTTTTGCCATTTTGAGTTTATGCTGGTTCACCCTGCCCAATAAAATCAGATAACTCAACTCTACCCCCCAAAATCTTTTCTGTTTGTTCAGTACAGTGCTTGCTGTCTCTTATGGTAGACATGGCCCATCTGCCTAACTTTGAACACCCTGAACTTATGGATTGGACTAACATCTCTCTACATAAAGGCATCCCTATGTCCACACCGATGGAGACACTGAGACTCTGACTTCACATGAAGTGGCTGGGTGTCACAGGCTTCACTCTGTTCTCCTGGCTACATCCTATTCAGACAACTGTAAACATTATTCCACCCACTGGCCTGACCCAACTGATAACGATTGTGGGGACCAATCTACTCATGGAAGGAACTGGGCACTTCCTATATTGCTAAAAAGAAAACAAAACAAGCAACAAACAAGCCAGAAAATGGCAATAAAGCAGGGGAGATATGAAAACAGGTTAATGTTACAACAAAAATATCAGACTCATTGATGGTCTTCCTAAAAAGTGGGAAAAAACCCTATCTAATGACTAGAAATTTACATTTTATTTAGGAAAATATACTATTTGGTTCTCAGAAATAAACATGAAATTAAATGAAATGGAAACCTAGCATACAAAAGGGAGACATGGAAGCAAGAAGAGATAAGGAATCGAATCTAAAATTCTCTTTCTTCCTAAGTGGCAACTGGTGTTCAGATGGATTTCCTCCTGGACAGCAGGTTGATGGGCACAGGGTGACTGTCCCCAGAAACATGAAGATTGAATTAAAATGGAGGCGGCCTCTTAGCAAGCCCTATTTTTACATCTTGTTCCTTTATTAGAAATATAAACCAACAGTCATTTGTGTCTTTTTTTATTTGTCTTTTTGTATTTTTTAACAAATATTTTTGGTAGTTTGTCTGCAGTGTATTTTGATTCATAAAATAACCCTCTCACCTCTGAGCAGTTCTGTCATGGGTCCACTCTGCCTCCCTGTGGAGTCAGACTCAAATATCTGAAAACCTATCTGTCCTCAACTGCTTAAAAAAAAAACCCTCTAATATAAAACCCTCCCTTCCCAGCTTCTTAAACTGCTAGCTGGTATTTTGTGAGCCCCAGTCTGCCTCACTCAGTCCACTGGGAGCTCCCTCCATCCAGCTACTCTGCTGAGGGAGGGAAGAGAGGACACTGTCCAAGTTGGAGAAATGGCCAGAGCACTACACATTGTCTTGGAACTTCTCTAGGTAGGCTCTGAGTTCCTTGGACTTGCCCACATCTAGGTCTTGGCAGACCCACTTGATGTCATCGTCACTACTGAGGATGGAGTTCACTGTGGGGCAGCTGTCCTCAGGGGGGATGGTGAAGGTGGCAAACTTCACCTTCTTCATCTTGGAGGTGGGTGAGTTTGCGGGTTCCTGCCTGAGCTCCCTGCCCTGCCGCCCCTCAGAGCCTGGTGGCCTGTGGACCTGGCTCTGCATGTGCTTTTGGGAGCCACCATTGAGAAGCAGGTGGTTGCTCTCTTCACAGACTCCCAGCCCTCGGTCTATGATGGTCGTGTGTTCATCCTGGGGTAGTGACACGTCCCCAATGTTCTCCAGGAGCTCCGCCTCATTGCCCAGCCACACCCAGTCATGAGAGTGGGTCATGGATGCCTGGCCTTCCAGAGGCACCTGTTTGTGCCTATACTTGAAGGCAAAAGTGGCGCAGTTAATGAGAAAGACAAGGATGGCCAGGCAGAAGACCCCCAGCAGGGCGTACATCCCAATCTCCAGGTCACTCAGGCCATGGGCAGTCTGCATCAGACCATTCTCCTCCAGTGTGCTCCCAGCCTTGGGGAGGTCCACATGGGCTGGGAAGTTGGTGAAGTCTATGGGGATGCTGTGTAGCCTGGCCCCATCCAGCCTGCCACTCTTCCCCACTTTGTTATCCATCAGGGACTTGGCAGTGGTGGTGGCACTCAGCAGGGCCCCTTCCTCACGTTCCCCGGGAGAGTTGCCATGATAGCGTTCATCCTGGCCTGGGCGTTCCAGGTCCTGAATCTTCTGCCGGCGATCACTGGCATGGTTCTTTATTTCTTCCTCATCTTTATCTCCTGTCTGGCTGGAGTCAGTATCATCCCATCCAAACTTGACCCCCATGTGGCCGATGCCCACAGCCAGCACGCTCTTGCGTTTGGATTTCTGACAGGCCTCAGCAATGGACATATCCACTCGGAGCAGTGGGCCCTGGCCTTCTCCTTCAGCCACCACAGTGGGCCACCAAGGTGAGAGGGGCTGTGGGATGGACAGGACAGCCTCGTCCAAAGAGGTGGCAGTCAAGGAGAAGTCCTTGGTGTCATAGATGTCCAGGGGTGTCACTGATCCATCACTGAACTGGAGCCATGTGTTGACTATAGCTTCCTGCAGGGACAGAAACCATGAGAACCACTTGGGGGTGTGTACTTTATCTCCAGGGACCCATCCTAGAACACCAACAAAATAACAGGAAGGATGACATGGAGTCCTGATTGGGTACCAATGTACTGGGAAATCAAATATGCTTTCTATCAGAGAGATATCCTAACACAGCCCCAGCATAAGTCATGCAGAAAACACACACAGTCCTGAACCAGCTATTTGTTATCTGCCAATCACTTATTTCTGGGCTCCATTAGCTTTCATAGAACAATGGGGGCTTGTAGAGGTGAGAAAATAAGGCAGAAAATTCTGTCAGAGCCAAAGACCTGAAACTGGAAACTTTGGGCTAGGAATATGGACCAGTTGATAACATGCTTGCCTAGAATGCATGAAGTCTTGGGTTTGACTCCCAGCACTGCTTAGGCTAGGTAGTGCAGAACATACCTTTCATTTTAGCACCTGGGAAGGAGTTGGAAGCAGGAATATCATCCTGGGGTACATGAGACACTGTCTCAAAAAAGAGAAAGTCTCTCTTCTCTCCTGTGATAGCAAATCTTGATTGTCAGCTTCACTACATCCAGAATCAACAGAAGCCTTTGCTGTTGGACACTCTGGGAGGGATTTTCTTAATCAGATTATCTGAAGCAGGAAAACCCATCACCACACCTTTAGTGGCAGCCCAGATAAAAGAGCATGGAGGAAGGAAGCTTTGCTTTTGCCTGTTTGCCCTCACTCTTGCTGACAAGTTCATCTATCCTAGTGCTGCAGCTGTCATTAAATCCAACTTCAGGTTTCCAACATGGACTGAAGACCAGCAGCTTTCCAGAATCATTCAGAACTCCTGAGCCAGACTGTGACTGCAGAGACATCCAAGGTCATACATTGAACAACTACCAGGTTCTCTACCTATCCATCATAAGATGACCATTATTGGAGTACCTGGGCCACGGCCAGTAAGTCACTTCAATAAATTCCCTTTTGATGTAGATCTTCATTCTTTCTGTTCTGTTCTCTAGAGAAAACCCCAACTAACTCATCTATCCACTCTATTCTTCCCCCGGGGTCTTAAAGGTGCCTTTTGTGTTGTGGGGGAAACAGGAAAGCAAGATTATCTTCCCTTTGTACAACCCTGATGTGCTCAGACACACTCTTTGCAGGACAGTCTTGTAGACAGCAGTGACTTGCCCATGCCATCTCATCTCAGCTGCACTGGGACACAGCACCAAAGCTTGGGCCAGTGTCATGAGCTGAGTCATTAAGAAGACCTGTAATCATTCAGTCAAGGGCCAAACAGATACAAATACTCTTCCATTGTGGAGAACAGGGAAGGGAGTTTGAGAGCTCTTGGCCTGGAAGTGTCCTGGCTCCACCTTCATATGCTTGCTATGTTCTCAGTAATCACAGACATTGCCTACCAGACAGCCCAGGCACGATACAGTACAACGGTGGCCACAGATCCACCTATAATGATGCTCCAGGGCATTTCCTGCTGAAGCTCTCAGCACTGTAGACAGATCCTTAAAGTGTGGGTTCCCAGGACAAACCTGGAACTCTTGAGATTCTATTGGATAAAGGTTGGGAATCACAACGGCACATATGGAACTCAAGAGGATGCCCCCCTTGCAAAACGGATGACACTACAACAAGTTTAAGCAGTGTCTCACACCTGTCAGATTAGCAAGAAGTTAGCAGAGTCCTGTTGCGCTGGAGACCCAGGAATCAGCTACTGCCAAAGCTTCGTGGTCAGCCGTACCCAGAACAGCTTTGCTCAGCCTTTCCCTAAAGGCTCACTGTGGTGATCTTCCCTCATCACCAGACCAGTCCTGATTGTGGGAGCTTTTCAGGTTGCTCATCTGGCCACACCCTTCTTAGATCCTATTACTGCAGAAAAGGAGGCAGTGAGAGCCCCTTCACATATGACCAGTTGAAAAACCTATTTCCTCTCTGTCACTGGTGGAAATAAGAAATCTGTATTCAGTCTTGGACTGGTGTGACACTGCCTGTGTGCCACAGGGAGTATGCCACAGGGAAGGCAAGCAGAGAAACAGACTGGAAACTGGACCCAAGGGAACATCAAACCACATGGAGTGCCTTAGGAGCAGAGCAAGGTAAGGCAACAGCTGTACAGGCTCCCCTGATAAAAGCAAAACTTCATCTGTGGGTAGTGTGGCAGGTGTCACAAAAGATTGATAAACACACACACACACACACACACACACACACACACACACACACACACACAGGAGGTCTGTGGGAAGACTCAGTGGTTCAAATCACTGGCTGTGCAAGCCTGGCAGCGAGTTCAATCTCAAAAACCCACGTCAAGGTGAAAGGAGAGAGAACAGATCCCTTAAATATGTCCTCTGAATTCTACACATTCACTGTGGTATGTACGTGCACTCACATAAACACCCCCCCACACTCTACTACTACTACTAATTTAAAAACCAAGATTATCAGGTTAATGTTCCAGGAACAACTGGAAAAGACTGAATTAAAATAAACCAAGAAAAAAAAAAACCCAATCACTAATGAAATAAAATGGCAAAGGAGACATTAAAGCAGAAGCCACACTAGTAGCAGAGGTGAGCGTGGAAGGACAGAGATGTGTGGAGACCTACACAGAATTTCTAGAAATGGAAAAGTGAGCAGGGTGTGTTGGCAGAAGCCGGCAGTCTTTGGACTTGGGAGGTGGAGGCAGGAGGATCAAGTGTTGGAGGCCAGCTTTGTCTACATATGACCCCAATCTCAAAGAAAAGAATGGGGTTGAGGCAAGTGAGTAAATCACTTGGGATGCTGTGTACGTCAGAGGTGACATGTCTGAGGAGAGAGCCAACAGAGCCAACATGCTTCCTCAGGACTAGGAAGAAACAAAAGACAAGACAGGCAGATGGAGATGGATTAAGGAGACCAAGAACAGTCAGTGGTCCAGCTACAAGTTTCAGGAGGAAATCTGAATGAGGATGGCAACATTCAAGAACATTCTAGATGATGTTGACTGTCATCCAACATGAAGGCAAATGGCAGGAATGAAAGGAAGACTTTGGGTAATGCTGTTTGGACACCCGGATCTAGCTCTACCTGAAGGCATGAGTGCCTGCCCACAGGCTGCTCCATTCTGATTAGGTCAGTTGTGACTGAGTCTCTGCTATTTGGAGCAGAAAGCCTAGAGCAGAGCTCTGTAGAGTAAGGAGGACTGTATTTGCTGCCTTTACCCCTACCCCCAACCAGTTTTAAGGCCTAAGGGCCATTTTATTGGTGTCTGAGAGGCAAATGCACAAGCAAGTTGTAAATCTTGGCAGCTGCTGGGAAGAGGGATAGAGAAAAGGGGGAGAAAGAGACCCTTATCTTTTGGGTTAGCATCAGCAATGGAAGTCTGCAAGCAGCTATAAGTGGGGTGTGAGCTTTCAGAAAAAAAAAGAGAGAGAGAGAGAAAGCTCAGAGTGTGAGGACTGGTCATGCTTAGGATTTTGTCCAAAGATGAGGACAAAGAGGGTAAAGGGGAATAGTTATGCTTTTGAGTTAGTCTGCACTAACTTGAAATCTCACAATGGTGTGGAACAATTACCCTGCCACTCAGCAGCTGTGAGCTCAGCTTTCTACAGTCAATCTTGTATTCATCTTATTCATCTTTGCTCAAAGGCATCCTCTAGCTTTAGAACCTGAGTTCTTGCACAAAGCCAGAAACACCAAGGAACTAACACCCACCAGGGGTAGTCCTGGATGAACAATGGATAGGTAGTGTTACACTGAATCCAGCTACCTCCTTCTCTGAGCGCGGTACATCCCTGACCTTTTCCAGCCTGGCATGGTCTCTCCAGCAGCCTTGGTGGGCAAACTTGTCTTGATCAGTGACTGAGTGGGTGACATAGCTATAGAACCTGCCTTCCCTTCCTTGCACACTGTCTGCTTTGCCTGTGAGGGGCCTTCATTGTTCTTATAAACAAGAAGTTCTTGCTTCAGCCTCAGTTTGTGGGGAAACAGAAGTGAACAAAATGTGGCCCTATGCCTTTGGTTTCTAAACGTGGAGCTCCATCTGTGTCACCTAATAAGTCCCAGTCTCATACTTAACACCACCTACCAGAATCCCAGGTAACTCATTTATTTTTTCTTCTACCCAAGCTTAAAAATAAGTAAGGCTAATATTCTTCTGGATTTTCAGAAAGGAAGCTATTAATGACACACAGAGAAGCCTCTGCCTTTACTGTCTTAGGGCTGAGATAAATGCTGTTTATTGTGGCTGGCTTTTCATCTTGAATTAATTTTTCTTCCCACACCTGGATGGAGAAGTAAGTTAATATAAACTAAGCCCTGCTTGAAGGACAGACAGTTGGATTGAAACTTGAGGCTGGTCAGAGCCATTTCCATCAGCTCTGCCTTGTGATTGAGATCTGGTCCTTCTAGCGTCTCATTACAGCAAGGCTGGGAACTTCATTGGGGAATCCAACACGTATCTCCTAAGACGACAAATGCCAAGTGACTTCAAATAACACATGGTCACCAGTGATTTAGACCCTGCTTCTTTAGAGAGTCATGCCTGCAAATTGAAGATGCTCTATCTACGAGTCTCCTACATCTGGGCTGGGCGTCCAATTACTGCTGGTTGATGAAGACAGATGGGTCATGCTGGATGTGGGTGGTGGCTTTACCCTATACCCCAGAGGCTACAATGCCTGTCCATTCTATTCCATGGCCTGTTCTTAGCAAAGAGCTCCCGGCTTTTGACTTTTTTCTCTGTTCCTTTAACTGTCAACTTTTCTCTTTTCTTGTATGTATGAAGGTCAGAGGTTGATAGTGTATTCCTCAATCGCTCTCCACCTTAGATTTTGATACAGGGTCCCACTAATCCTGAAGCTTGCTGATATAGCTAGATTTATTGACCAATAAGCCTGGGATCCTACTGTCTCCATCTCCCCAAAGCTGGGATGACAATTGTGTATCCCTGTGCCTGGCTTTTTATGTGGGTTCTAGGGATCTGAATTCAGGTGCTCAAGCTTCCAGGGAAACGTTCTGCTGACCAAGCCACCTTGCCATCTTTTATTCTCTCCTTTACAAACCAGAGCACATCACAGCAATTCCTGCCTTCAGGGAGAAGGGCAGAGGAGCCACCAGTGTGGACAGAATATGGCTGGAATATATTCTTAGTCTCTCTAGTTGATGTTTGGGACTAAATTGAGGCAGCAACTGTCTACTGTGCTGGGCAGGATGGCTTTTTTGTTTGTTTTTTGAGACAAGGTTTCTGTGTGTAGACCTGGCTGTCCTGGAACTCACAGAGATCTGCCTGCCTCTGCCTCCAGAGTGTTAAAATTAAAGGCATATGTCAGCACCCCTTGGCTCAGGATGGCTTTTCAACGACATCTTGGTAGAGTTTCCAGAAGCTGGGCATGGGTGAAGGATGCCCTTCTCATCTGTGTCCATTGGTGCAATTGTCTATGGGACAGGGATAACTTCCTGGACTACCTAGCCAGGGGATGTGGATTTACAGCTTCCTTTAGGGTCACTGACTCATGCTGTTGGTGTCAAGAGGGTGTCAGAGCCTGGGGCAGACTATGTTGTGGGTGAGGGAGGTGGAGAAGTAGGGGAAGAGGAAACTGACAGCCACAAGGACCTGAGAGAGGTACCCCAACAATTATAATAACTGACCAAGAGATGGGGACTTCAGTCATCCACAGCAAGGATTTTGCTCCCAATCACAACACCCCTGAAAGTAGATCCTTCCTTCAATAAGAAGTCAGCACTGTGACACCTGGAAGTCAGGGCCCAGATGAACTTCCACAGAACTGGGACAATGTTGCAGTGAGTTGTTAAGCAATCATGATTGTTACACAGCAGCAGCTAGCTGATACACCCATGTATGCTGAGTACCGTCCCAGGGTCCTTCTTGGAGCCCACAGCAGGGATGATGTGGTCATGTGGATTTCATATAGCCTGTGTTACCTGTTTGCACCACTTACTCAGCCATATAGACAGGGGATTAGGCGGTCTGTGTCTGCTAGTAATGAAATTCTGCAAGACATCTGGGATTTTCTGGATTTTCCCTAGAAGTACCATACCTCCCTGGTTTTGTTCTGCCTTCACCTCTGATGGTCACTGTGTTCTGTCTCAGTAGTATGTCAACTCCCACGGACACTGTTTTGTTCCTATTATGCTATGTGAAGGACTGTAGCCCCCATTGCTTCCTGGTCAGGTCTAGAGCCTGTTGCCTATCTCCTCCATGGCAAGCCAAGCTCCTAGCATATCCTGCTCACACTGGTGTTTAATTGGAGCTTCACTGCAGCCTGCCAACTTCTCTAGCTGTGTCACCTGTGGGAGCCAGCTTTGATGCCAAGTGCCTGAACCAACATGGGGTCTGCCCTGGTGGTATCCTGAGGTCCCCACTGCCTCTGCTTTTAACAATGATGGGTAGTTACTGTCAGTCATGGAGGGAATGGTGACAGAGACAGTCTTTGTAGCACATGATAATTGATATTAGTTTAATTCTTAAACATGAGCTGAAGTGGTTCCCTCAAAGACTGAAGTCCTGTGGCTACCCAGGTTGGGCCCTCCTGGAGCTCTTCTCCTGAATCATCTTCAGTGCAGAAGTGTGTGGGACTCCATGTTCCCTCCTCTCTTTCTACCAGCTCCTAGCCTCCACTTACTTGCAATGGTAGTTGCTGTGAGCCTACCATGCTGTGCAAAGCATGGCCCTCATGCAAGTTACCCCGTAGTCCCTTTCCATAAGGTCAAAAGCAAACACAGGAGTGGAGTACACATTAATAGCAATTTCAGCAGTATAGCAAATGCATAATGGACGTGGCAGAAGAGGCAGAGATCAACAGGGTTGTAAGGATGGCATTAGTGAACAGAGAGGGGTTGAAACTATGGCTAGAAAGGAGCTAAGGCAGTGTTCAATGGGAGCGAGCCCAAGGGAACACAACTCAGACCAGCAGAACTGCAAGGGTAGAATCCCAGAAGAGCTTTGCAGGAGGGGGCATATGAAGCACATAGGACCTCCAGAGAGCTGGGGGCAGTGAACCAGGGACAGAGAGAAGGCAGGACTGCACCTGCTGGGGTGTATGGGCCCTGGAAGGAATGTGGGGTCATTAGAGTTGATCTGGTCTGCCTAGTGCTTCCTCAGCACAGGAGAGTGCATTGGGGTGGGAGTAGGAGAATGCTGTGGGAGTGGGGTCAGGGATGGGAATAGGGGGATGTAGGAGTGGGGATGCTATGGCAGTGGGGTGAGGGGTGGCAGTAGGGAGAGGGATGAGAGTAGGCAGAGAGTAGGAGTGTGAGGATGCTGTCAGCCATATTCTCCCCAGGAGCCACTGCAGGACGGACACATCTCTCCCTGTGTCCCAGAGGCTTAAGTGTGAGCTGAGCACTTGTGTTCCCTGTAACTGTGAACCTGGACACATCTCCTTCTCCTCTCTGTTGAGCCAGCCCCATGGCCTCCCTGCCCCATCTCAACCCCTACCTGTTTTGGGGCACGCAGCAACTCCTCAGCTGTGATCACAGCTGTGGTGGCCTTGTTGTTCTCTGTGATGGGGTGCAAGGTGACAGACAGCCCAGCCACCACCTGGACAGCCAAGTCTGTCACAGACACTTTGTCATCCAGCACGGTTACTGTCTTCTCTGCCAAGATGGAGTCGGACAGTGGGGACAACACCTGTGAAAAGATTGCAGGAGGTCCATGGGGTGCAGAAGAGCCACCACACCCATTTCCAGGCAGAGGAACCCCTCCTGGATTTCCTGCTCTACCCTAGATAGGCTAGAGGTACTGAACATAGAACACAAGGAGGCACAGGCTTCTGTCACTATCAATGTCTCCACACTGAGCTTTTGTGAGCAGCCAGTGCAGCCCTTCCCTAAAACTTTAGTTCTGTTGGTAAATGCAAATAAACACAAAACCCCATTCCATTTTAAGAAGGAATGGCCCCTTCTGTTTAGGTAACGGACCACTTGTACAGTGTACAACCTAGTTAAGTGGCTCGATGCATAAAGAGCTGCATGCAGACTGACTTGGTACAGTATGAATCAAATTCTAAGGCATCTATGGATCAACTGGGGATAACAGAAGTATATCACTGCCCCCTCCTTCCTCCCATCACCACATTGCATCTCAGTGGAAAACCACCCTTCCTTATCCCACAAGCCCAGAAGGGTTGGGCTGGAGATGGGCAGTTGAATTGATGGAACATTTACCATGGTATTAGTAATCTCCATGACATTCTAGAAGGGTAGTGAAAGTCAGGTGGGACTTAAGGGGTAGAGGAAAGCTACCCCTGTCCATCATCTGTCCAGAACCAAGCATCCTATACATTCTTTTGATTGATATGATATAGAGTTCATTGAATACACAAGATAACAGTGTGGAGAAGACAGGTGGGTAAACCCAGGCTTCCCCTTGGATTTGCAGCAGCAGAACATACAGAGCAAGTCTCATGCAAGGGTATAGAAGCTAGTGTGGAGAACTGTGTGGGAGGTGGGGCTGGCAGGAATATGGGTGCAGCCCTTGAGGTGGGCTCCCGTGGATGAAATGGGACTGGAAATGGAAGGGCTGGTACAAGTCCAACTCCTGTTCCCATGTCACCCTCTGGAGCCATCATGGAGAAAATGAACTGGTCACAGTGACCTGCCTCACCCCCAGGGAACCCCTAGTTCCAGGAAGAATGGTACAGGCCAAGGACACAGAGCCCCTGAGTCCCTGCTTCCTACCTGGATGGTGGTCATCCCAACTTCCCGCCCAACCAGGACCCTGCTGTCCTGCAGGGTGGCTATGTGCGGGGACTCCAGCTTCATGAAGTCAGCCACCAGGTGGGTGATGTCAAATTGCCAGTCTGGACTGAGGAGGTGACTCAGCTGGCCCCAGGGCCCAGCACCCTCCGACACAAACTGGGTGAGGACGCGCACCGTGGCATGCTGGAACTGCAGGGCACAACCCCGGCCTCTCTGCTCTTCCTCTTCTTCTTCTTCACTGTCCCGAGTGGGCCTGTGTGGGAGGAAAGATGCTGTCAGACATGTAGAGAAGCACAGAGCATCACAAGGTGGCAGGTGTGTGCCTCAACCTCAGAAGACAATGCTCAGGATGGGGGTCTCAGCCTGCCCCGGGAGCCTAGGATCCATTTCTGGGCAGTGCAGAGGCTTGGGTGCATTGCCTGGCAAATGAAGGACAGCTGGCCTTTCGTAAGCTCACATGGCCCCATAAGCAGCCACTAGTCAATTTGTTTTTATTTTTCAGGCGTGTGTGTGTGTGTGTGTGTGTGTGTGTGTGTGTGTGTGTGTGTGTGTGTGTGTGTGTGCATGGGCATGTATATGCGTGTGGAACCAAATGACAACATCAAATGTCACCCTCAGACACATTGTCTGCTTCTTTTAAGGCAAGGTCTTTTATAGATCTAGAACTCACTCATGGATTAGGCATTAAAGCCCCATCCCTTTCCCCATCCCCACCCTCACTGAATTACAAGCTTGTGCCACCATGTCCAGCAGTTTTTTTTTTTGTTGTTTTTGTTTTTTGTTTTTTGTTTTTTGTTTTTTGAGATGGGGTTTCTGTGTATAACAGTCCTGGCTGTCCTGGAACTCACTTTGCAGCCAGGCTGGCCTTGAACTCACAGAGATCCACCTGACTGTGCCTTCCAAGTGCTGGGATTAAAGGCATGCACCACCACTGCCCAGCCCCAGCATTTTTTTTTTTAAATGTAGGTTCTATAGATGGATCTCAGGTTCTCCTGTTTTCACAGCAAGCACTTTACTGAATTATCCCCTTAGGACACCAGTTACTTTTCCTCAAGTATGCTAACTTGTTCTTCAAAATGAAGGGATCCTGGGGGGCTTTCTGGGAACCAAACCACCTGACAGTTTGTGACAGAAAAGTACAAGCAATCCTCCCTCAGCTGAGATGTGCTCATTCAGGGAAAACTGATCCAAAGTCCTGTCTGTGACAACCCAGGGTCACACAGAACTGTCTGTGGCTTTCTGCAATAGGAAGCCCCTGCACCAGTGTGAACATAATCACGGTCTCACATGAAATGCGGTCATCATGGAGAATGAAGATCAAGTCTCCATTTAACTTGAAAAACTGAAGCCACCCCTGCCCACTGGGGGTTGAGGGGCCGGAAGAGCCAGCAGTCTACTGTTGTAAAGGAGTCATTTCTACACAATGGATACAGACTTCCATGTATATGAGTACAACTTGGGTTCAAGACCTGCCCCTCAGCCATGTGTGGACATAGCCAGTGGATGTGGGGCTGTGGCCTCCAAACAGTATGCTGTCAGGGAGATCTGGGCCATAGGAACACCAGCTTCTACTGCATCCTGGGTCCTGCCTGGGTCTCTTCAGTGGGATCTGTGAATCAAGTTGGTGTTGTTGGGGTTGGTGGCATCTTCCCACCCCTGGCTCACCTCTTGCTGGCCACGATAGGAACCCGCCAGCCCTTAATCTGGCTGAGTTCTGTGTCAGAGACCTCGATTTGCAGGGGAAGCCGTGGAACCCACACAGTGATGTGCAGGGGTGCGCTCAGGTGC
The DNA here is from genome assembly GCF_003668045.3 of Cricetulus griseus. Lineage (NCBI taxonomy): Eukaryota > Metazoa > Chordata > Mammalia > Rodentia > Cricetidae > Cricetulus > Cricetulus griseus. Next base: position 107,050,742 of record NC_048597.1, on the reverse strand, counting down.
TGGTAGGTGAAATTTACCACAGAGTCCACCTTGCCCTTGATCTCTTTGCCATTGACAAAGACATAGTCACAGTGATCTGACACCTGTGAAGACAGAGAGAGAGAGAGGATGGAGGTCACATGGCTGTGCTGACAGTCCACATTCAGTTTGTTTTTATTAGCATGGTGTGTGTGTGTGTGTGTGTGTGTGTGTGTGCACAAAAGCCAAAAGTCGATGTTGGGTATCTCCAGTATCACTTTCCATCTTACTTTTGTAGACAGAGTCTCTCGAGCCAGAACTCATTGATTCAGCTAGGTCGCCTGGCCAGCAAGCCTGTGTGTCCTCTTGTAGTGCTGGGATTACAGGCTTGTGCCACCATGCCTAGTTTTTATAAGGATGTGGGGAATCTAAACTCAGGTCCTCATTCTTTCTCGGTGAGCACTTTATAGACTGAGCATCTGCTCTGCCTCCCATTTGTTCTACTTTATTGCAAAGTGCACTTGCTTCCGGTACAGAGTCCAAGACAAGGATTCAGTGGCATTGGCTTAATGAGAAACTGAACCTAGGGAACGAGAGTGAAGAAGCAGACCCGGGTATGCAGAGGAAGAGAGAAACCAGGGAAAAGATGCACCTGCTGCTACCGGATGCCTCACCCAGAATTGCCCATCTCATAGGTAAGAAGCACAGTATTTTCCAGTTCCCAGCTCCCAGGCTGAGGGTGCCTTTGCTGGGAAAGAAAGCAGAGAACAAATTGAGGTAAGAACTTCCAAGCTCCAAGTAAACTTGAATCTTCTGAGAACTGTAGCTGAGGCTGAAACCTGGGTGTGCACTGGGCCTGTGGTGGCTACCAGGAGCATGTTGTCTGCTCAGAAGGTAAACAGCTCCAGTCCCCTAGGGCCCAGCCTCCAAGAATGCCAAGGGGTCTGGCACCTTTCCCGCCATGCCTTCTCATAGTCTCTGTACCCCTCCCCTAATCACACAGCCACATCAGTCATCTATGGTTCTCAGTTTTTTTTCTAGGGACACACGTCCACCCTAGTTTGCCTGGGCTGAGAATGCCAAGAGTCCCTGGGATGCTACTCCACCCAGAACCTCTGGGATCTTTATATGTGTTCTACCACTGCTCTCATGAGAGTGGTGGGATACTATGGATGACTTCCTGCTTTTCCCTGAGTCCTCACCTTTTCTCTTCCCCTTCCTTCTCCCTGGGTCCCTGTCCTCTCCTTCCTTTGCCTTCCCTCCCCTTTCCTTCCATTTCTGCTTTTAGAAGCCTTGGTCCAAAGAAGAAAAGAAAAAGGCAGAGAAAACAAGGATAGCAACCTGGCCTTGTGCTCCAAAGGCAATGATGCATTCATGCACGTTCTACAGCCACACTCCATTTCATATCTTCAATGAAGCCCAGTGAAGTGAGGAGGCAGCAGACACACCTATCCTTTGAGGCAGGAATAATGAGTGCCAAGGTCAGTGGCTATGTGCATGTGACTGATAATGGACATCTCTGGGAGCCATAAGAAGAAGATTAGACCAGCTGTCCCCTCCCCCAGTACCCAAGTAATAGTTAAATCCCCTGGCAATCAAACCAAAGTTCTATCTGTGCCATTCTAATGAACTGAAAATAGAAACCAAGTTGAGTTATAGAGAGCCAGCTTGACTCATCTTACACAGCCAAGCTTGTGGGATATGATTTAAATTGGCTCCATTGAAAAAACTGTTACATTCATGATGGAAAAAGTACATTATGCTCATTTTCCATTATTTGGCCCTTATGGCAGCTGCTCCTGAGGTGGAGGCTCAGCAGAGTTGGCAATGATTAGGGGGATAGAGGAACACATGGACAGATAGATAGATAGATAGATAGATAGATAGATAGATAGATAGATAGATAGAGTAGATGAACTGATGATCGATAGACAGGTGGATAGGTGGATAAATGAGAGGATGGGTGGGGGTGGATGGATGGATGGATGGGTGGGTTGGTGGGGGAGTGGATGGAAGAATGGGTAGGTGCGTGGGTAGGTTGATGGACAAATGGGATGATGGATGAATAAGTAGAGGGACAGATGAAAAGGACAGATGGAAAGATGGATTGATGGATGGATGGATGGATGGATGGATGGCTGCTTAGTTAGATAGGTGGATTTGGGTGGAAGGATTGGAAGATGTATGGGTTTTTGACTAGGTAGATGGAGAGAAGGATAGATGGGTAGATGGCTAGGTGGATGGATGGATGGAAGGATAGATGGATGGGTAGGTAGATGTACAGGTGGATTGATGGGTAAATAGAGGAGCAAATATATGTATGTATGGACTAATAGCCTGTTGGTTGGACAAATGACTTGAAGGATGGAGGTAGAAATGTGTATGAATGAATAGATGGAAGGGTGGGGATATAGAGAAAGACAAAAGAATGAAGATGAGATAATAGATGAATAGACAGAAAGATAAAAATAACTGGACAGGTGGCTGGAAGGATGAACAGATAGATAGGTAGACAGATATATAGGTGGATGGATGGAAGAACAAACATTACCCTTTTATGGGCACACCTGCTTCAAGACAGCCAAGACAATTGAGGGGAAAGAGCGAGACCCTAAAATGAGATGGAAGCAACTGTGGCACATATACAAGAATTTAATCTGAAAATTTCCAGCAAATTCTTAACCTTTCTAGGTCCACTGACTCCAATGAGAATCTACTTAGAGATGATTTGTACTGGCAAGACCCACACATGTGCAGTTTGCCAACCATTTCCAAGCTAATGATGTGAGCCACATGGCACCACACTGCACTCTAGCTGTCATTTGCATATCTGTCTCCTACTGGACAGTGTCCTCTGGATGAGCAGAGCCCCACCTGGGTATCTGGACCTGACCAAATAACACCCTGTGTGGAGCAATAGCTGTTGTGACAGTCCCCCCTGTTCTTTCTGCAGAAGGACCATGTATGGCTACTCTGGGCCCCACTTTCATCTCTTCTGTTTGCAGGGCAGATGGTGAGGGTTGGGCAGAGAGAATTCTCTCCATCTGCTGGGGACTGGCATGGAGCAGTTGGGAGGGGCCACAGGAAGGGGTCTTTTCATTCACCGGTCAAGAGTGGTTTAAAACAGTTTCCACACTGTGTGAGGACGAGAAGCAATTTCAGCCATTGTCCCAGACTTATCATTAGCATGGAAACAGTGTCCCAGATCGGGGAACATATTAGCATAATAGCCAAGCATAGAGTCTATCACTAATCACATCTTTAATCAATGTTGTAATTTACAGACCATTGACTTTCCTCATTTATTACCTTTCTGCACTCGGGTGGGTGGGAACCTTGCCTCTCCAGAATATATAAGTGATTAGGAGGAACATCAAAGGTACAGAGGTGCTACACACGATAGAGCCATCGTCCCTACTGTTCCTGATGGTGTCACCTACGTCTGGGGAAGTCTCCAGATGAATTAATCATGTCCTAAGTGGCTGGCAGTGGGGATGAGGGTACCACACAAAATGAACAGGTTCTCTTACAAAAAGTAACTGATCCCTGCAGGAATGTTTCCAGCCCATTGGCTGTGTTTCTCGGAATCTTTTCATCTCTGTCAGCGGGCTGCGCATGTGGACTGAATGCTTGGTGGGCAGTCGGGCCAGAATTAGGCACCTGTCCATGAAGACCTGGATGGAAAGACTAGGTTGTGGAGTACATAGGCAATTGTTTTCTTTTGATGTCCTGCAGGGGTTTGTATTTTCTGACGCTACTACTTGCCTCCTGGGGGAAACCCTGGGAGTCAGTTTCCATGGAGAAAGCATAGATCCCCACTGCCAACCATTGATGTCTAGGGAGCTCTCATCTAGACACTAGGGACTTTAAGGATTTATGGACACATGGCCTGTGGAATCCACCACAGCCTCAACTTTTGAGGACTGTGGTGGGACCATGCTCTCATATCTCAGAGTCTTCTGGGACCACTCTGAGAATCAACTCCTTCAAATGATACAGCTACACATCTTCTATCCCTATTGTGTCTATCATTGTTCTAAACACTAATTACAATGCTTTAAATGCCATCTCCAATAACAGCCTATCTTCCAATATCCAACTGTTTTCTTCCATGTCTCTGCTGGAGGCAGTCTCACAACCCTTAGCCCTGTTCAGCCTCCTTGTCAAAATAAGATTACATAATGCACATTTCAAATGCAGCAAATTCAATAATCAGACTCCTGGCCTAATTCCTTTCTATTTTGGTGACTGCCACTGTGTATGAGTAGAATTCAGGCATAGGGAAATCAAAATTGCCTTCTGGATATCCCCGAACTCATGAGCCAGCTCTGTACATATAGAATGTCAATGGCTCCCGTGCAACCAGATCTCATTTCCCACTTGCAATATGACCTTCCACCACTGCTGCAGAAACCTCATGGGATCTTGGCACACCGACAGCATCCTATTTTGCCGATGAGAACCCTGAAGCCTGCTGAGGAGGGCAGCTTGCCCACAGCAGAGAGGACGAATTCCATTTTTAGCCACAAGTTCAGAGCTCACCCACACTGTTCCAACCCTGAACGTTAACAGACACTAACATGAGACTGTGGCTTTGACCCAGCTGTCCATCCTGCCACATGGCTCTCTGGGTCATTTCCATTGTTGAGGTGGCAGGGAAAGGCAGGCATAGGGAGGAGCCGCTGATTGACAAGTGTAGTGTGGACTTAAGCCAGGCCGGCAGCATGCCGGAACCCTTCCTAAGGCTTCTCTGGCCCTTGTCCATTTGATCCACCCCAGGCCAGTCTGCTTGAACAGGCTGTGCCTTTCTGAGCTCAGGCAAAGGACAGATGGTCAGGAAAATATAGTGTGAGCCGAAGGGAGGAAGTGGGTGAAGATACAGGCAGGGTTGGAGGAGATGATGCCTGCCAGAGCAACAGTGTGGTGGGAGGTGAGTGAATTTTAAAGCATGCTCAGAATTCACTTCATCCCAGAACATGGTTATGGCCGATGGACATGGGGTCTTTGCAGATGACATTAGTGAAGGAAGAGACCTCTGTGGCTTAAACATGGCTTAGATCTTCAGTTTGTACCCCAGGACACGATTAATGTTTTTCATCCTAGACCCCTTCTAATCTCTGTAAAAGCCCTTACCTGATGGGCAGACTCCTTGCCCTGTCATCACTTCCACTGCTGCTTCTAAGTTCTCTTTGTCCCAGCTTCTGGCCCCTTCTAAAAATCATGGTGGTCACGATGGGGGGAGCGCTGAAGCTGGCAGATACTGTGGAAGAGGCCAGGGCTGCCTGTCAGTACTCTGAAAGGCTCAGTGACATCCTCCCATGCCAAAGGATGGGTGCACCCTAAATGTCGACTGTACTGACACTGAGAAACTGAGTTTGAATAAGGTATCTATGCTTTTAAGTCAAGCACTTTGCCAACCTGTCTTTCTCTATGCCTCCTCACCTAGCTCTTTTAGCCTTGGAGGCTTGTCTATATCACATGGGTCTTGGGAGCTCTATGGATGAGACATGGATACTGAGTGTCACTCAGAAGGTAAGTGACAGAGCAAAGGTGGGGCAGGGTCTCTATCTAACTCCAGCCTCCACACTAACGCATCACATAGGACACTGTCAGGACATGAGCGACACCCCAAAGAACACTGGTGTCTGCCCAACACTGGGCAACTGCCTTAACCTCAGCCCTGCTGACTAGTGCTGTCAGATGTGTCTTATAGGAGGTTTAGGAATATTCTCTGTATCCCTAGATTTCAGTGGTGCCAACCCTATGTATCACAACCTAACTGTCTCAACTATTGCCTGATATCCTCTGGGGGGAAAGATGACATCTAGCAGAGCCACAGATCCAAGACCACCAAGCAGCAGTGATGCTTTATTCCTGGAGCTTTGTTAGACCTCAGAGTAGCACTGGGAGGGAGGAGCAACATCCCCAAAGGCACAGAGGAAACAATGGGGGCCAGTGAGATAACTCAGTAGGGAAAGGTGCTTGCCACAGAAGCCTGGCTGACTGAGTTCAATTCCCTGGAACCCACATACAGGTGGAGGGGAGAACTGATCCATTAAGTTGTCCACTGACCTCCAAACACACGTATTGGCATGTCAAAATAATAATTAAAAAACAATGGAGGCTCCATAAAGAGCAGAGGAGGCTGCCGATGTGGCTTAGTCACAATTGAAATCACATGGTAGGAATTCTAGAGTTGGGTGAACCCAACAGAGAAGTAGCTTCTTAAACTTTCAAGTGAGGACCCCAGATCCAGCAAGGGTCATGGCTGAGCATCATCACTGCTGGAGCAGGGTACAGGGCCTCTAGATTCTGGGAACTGTTTTGCACTTTGACCCCTTCCCTCCTCATGGAACTAGATGGTTATTTTGCCTTTTTTGCAACTTGCTCTTTTGGGTTTTGAGACAGAGTTTCACTCTGCAGCCCAGGCCAGACTAAAATCCACAATGTAGCCCATGCTGGCCTCAGAGTTGTGGCAATTCTAACTCATTCTCTTAAATGCTGGGATTACAGGCATAAGCCACCACTTTGCTTTTAAGGACGAAGAGCCTGGTCTACAAGGAGCACACATGGGGGTCATAATATTAGTATGTCCCCCACAGCCTCGTATATACTTGGTCCCCAGATGGTGGTGCTTTTGTAAAAGGTTGTAGAGCCTTTAGGAGGTGGAGTCTGACCATAGAAAATGGGACATTGAGGGCTGGCCTTGAAAGTGTTGGCCACGTCTGCTTTCACCATAAAGGACTATATTCCCTGAAGCCATGAGCCAAACAAGCCTTTACCCCCAGACATCAGGACCCAGAAGCAAGAAACACAACTAATACCAGTTTAGTAAGGAAGTGTGTTTTCCTCTGTGGGAGGAAGTTTGCCTCCATCCTGCTTGGTAGGTTTTGCCCCCTGAAGCCAACACAAATCTGTGAATCAAGAAACTTTGGGCTGTTACTAAAGACTTTTGCTCTCCTGAGGCCTCATCGCCTGTGAAATAGTAATAATTTCAGAAAAGTTTGCTGTCAAAGGAACCCGGGGACAAACTGAGGCTATCACCCAAGGGGATTGTTCCTGTGTCTGGGAGCCTGAGCAGGGATCTGGTTTCACAGGGATCAAGCTACTTTCTCATTTCCTGTACCCCGAGTTTGTAGCTTGGTCCCTGTGATCCACTTATTGAATTTATGCCTGGAGGTCATAACAGGCCACAGGGAAATCCTACAAATGCCTCCAATCATCAACGTATCACTGCTGGTCCCTAGCAATCTGTGGCCATAGGAGCACCCGGAAAAGACATGCTAGGCTATGGACTGAGGTTGCACCCTTAGGGAGCCCATCAGGGGCATCCCAGAGCAGGTACAGACAGCCCTGGTGTAAGCTGGTGCTTAGTGTCACATATGCTCAACTGTCCCTGACCAGGAGGTCACCTTGTTCAAAGTCACCCCACCTCAGCACAATGCCTGGACAGCCCATTTCTGCATCCATTGATGTTGGTCTCTTCCATTGGTGGCCAGGCTCCACCAGGGCAGGCCCACACTGTTTTATTTACCGTTATCTCTGTGTCTCAGGACAGCAATCAATCTTCACTGAATGAAGTAGCCTGTGATTTATGAAGACACCAACTGTGCACTGTCAATGCTCATATGATTCAAGGATCAAATAGAACAACTGCAGGCACATGATCCATGCCATGTCACTGGCTGTGAGACAGCTTTATTTCAAAGGTAGGAGACTAGATTCTTTGTGATGCCACTGAGACATTGACAATACAGATGTGGCATCCTTCTTCTTCCCCAACCCTTGTTCTGGGTGTCTGTTGGCTAGCTGCTCACTGTCCTTCTCCAGTGCTCTGACCCTTCATCTCCCAAAAGTACATCAAGGTAGATATGAACTCTAGGTAATTGTATGTGAGTCCATGAGAGCCCAAATAAAAGGAAATCCAATATTTATTGGGGAACACTCACGAATAACAATAAGGTAGACAGTTGCTTCTGCCCTGGGGTCAATGGAAGCTGTGTTCAGATCTCTGACCACCACAGAAGAGAGTGAGAGAGACTCCTCCTTTTTAATAAGAGATCACATCCACACAGAAACCATGCCCTAAGACCAGTTCCCCCAAACCATTGGTGGAATGAATTCCCACAACAATGAACATTTGAGGTCCTTGCTGGCAGATGCTGGGGTGCTGATGAAGCTACACGTGGGGCAGAGAGTGGACAGATCACCCCTCACTCTTGGAAGACTTTTACCAGGCCTGCTGGCTTGCTTTCCCTTCTCAACACCTCCAGGTGCGGGGTGGGTGGGGGATCCACAGTGCACAGTGCCAGGAATCAGGGGAGATAAGTGCAAGAAGCTGCTGTTACTATGAAACAAACTATGACTGAAAAGCCCTTGTGTATGTTGAACATATTTATACATACTTACGTATAAGTGTGTGCATATCATATACATATGGAAGAAGCCACAAAAGGAACCTGGGACACTGTCACACAGATTATCTGGGGCCCATAGAAATTGGCTTGAGTGTGTGTGTGTGTGTGTGTATACTATATGTCCATGTGTATATGTCTGTGATTAGATTATATGTGTATGTGTGTATGCCTGTTAATAGATTATTTGTGTGCACATGGATTATGTGTGTCCGTGAGTATACTGTGTGAATGCACGAATTATGTATATACATGTATGTCTATCAATAAGACTATGTGCGTATATGTGTGTACATTCTGTGAATAGATTATATGTCTGGATGCATGTCTATGAATTGATTATATGTGTGTATGAGTGTGCATATGTGTCTGTGAATAGATTATATGTGTGTGTATGTGTGTGTAGTGCATGAGAGTGCAAAGGGGACTAAGCGGGGGAAGAGATCTAAAGGGAGGGGAACAAAAGAAGTTGAGGAAATCTGTGTGACCGGAAGGCAAAAAGGAAGGCTACTTAAAGTGACAAAGAAGACCGGCTAAGGGGTAGGAGGATAGGAGATTTGGGGAGGAGTGGATAAGAACAGGTGTAACGCCACATACATATGAAAATAGATAATATAATATGGAAAATAGGTAAGGAATCCCATTACCTTTTATGCTAATTAAAAATAATTCTAAAGAATTAAAAGGTATTCTAAAGAGCTCATGGGGGGAGGGGCGGTGCTGGAGAGATGGCTCAACTGTTAAGGGAACTGGCTGCCCTTACAGAATACCAGAGTTTGGTTCCCAGCACCCACATGTTGGCTTGCAAACCATTCATAACTCCAGCTCTAGGGGATTCAATACCCTCTTCAGGCCTCTTTGAGCACTCACATACATGAATAAACATAGTTAAAAGTAAAATCTCATATTAAAAAGTCCGTGATGAAAAATAGTATGGCTGGCTTGATGCCATTCTTACAAATAAGTGTGACTATTTGTGTAGAAGAAACACTGCTTTGCACATGTTAGACCTGGGAATAGCCACACTCCCCACAGGGCCAAGTTGACAGATTGGACAGACTGACCCAGACAGGAGGCAACAGGGTGTGGTAGCCCCTGTCTGATTGGCAGGTATCTGTTTAAGGGACCCTGCCTTGAGTGCTTGGATGGGGGAACATGGATCCATGTGTCATATCTGCTTGGCTCTCCCAAGATGCCAGAGAACTTCCAGACTTGTGGTCAGTTATTGACCATTACACAAGGCCTGAGTTCCCCAGAGCCAGGGTTCTTCCCCCAAGACACTATCAGCCACACACTCACATGTCTTGGACCCTATCTGTGCCCATTTATGAGATGGTGTTCAAGATACGGGTTTAGGAAACAGCTGGAATGGTGGCTGCTTTATATCTGACCCAGGAACCCCATTTTGTCACATAAAGTTATGACAGTGTGATTTGCCAGGTCACACTTAGGTGAAAACATCTAGACCCAACCTCTTGTACATGCTACAGAATGGGCACTGGTCACTTGTGCGCTCCCACTTCTCCTCACAGTATGCTGAATGGCACACAGGAGTTCTGCAGGACTAGCACCTGAGTTCCACAGATGAGGCTAGGAGATGAACCTAAGCCCTGGAAAAGAGCACAGGTCCTGCGGATATGAGCCCAGGACCCAGAGGGAAGAGCTAAGTTCTGCAGATAGGGCTGACTGCGGGGACTCACTCCTACACTAAGGCTGCCCGCTCCACACCTCCCCCAGTTCTTGCTGATTGGACACTGTGCTCTGCTGTGTCAACAGCCAGGGGATGGCCACCTCCTGATTCATTCCGGGAGGCAATTTTCATTTGAACACACTTATTTCCCCAAAGATACTGATTGCATTCCTGGAAATATCAGCTACGGACTCCACGTCACTGCCCCTTATGTGAAGTTAAAGGTTGCACTATGTGTAACCACAGTGGCATTTATTTCTGGATTTGCTTCCCACCTGGCTTTCATAGGCTGAGAGTGGATTCTGCCTCCAGAAAATGGAGCGGATGTGGGATGGACCTCCCAAGAAGTTGCTGCCCATCCAACTGAGATTTCGTGTTGTTCTGTCAACATCTCTCATGCTCTACCCCCTACCAACCCAGCTCAGTGGCAACCTCTGCTCTCAGCTTCTCTGAATTCAGCCCAGAGAAAATTTGGGAGGTCTCCTGAACTGTGTGGGGTATTGTTGAATGTAGTGAATAATCACGATTAATTTGAAATTTTTCTAAAGGAAGAGATAAGTAACAGTGGTGTGAGTTAATGCATGGGTTCTTAGCCTGTCAGAAGCATTTATAGATTTTAAGAAATGATGTTCTTTATGGTAAATAGATTTAAGTTTAATTTGATAATTAAATAAATGTGGGAAGGGGAAAGGAAGGAAAGAGAGAAAAGGGAATGAAAAAAGGAAGAAAAGAGGGAGGGAGAGAACAGGAAGAAAGAATAGAAGGGATGAAGAGTGAAAAAATACAGTTGCACAGATGAAGAGGTGAGGTGCAATGGTGAGTGAAGCCACTGCAAGTGTTGGGTCCCTGAATCCCATCTGAATCTCTTACTTCAGTATAAACTCTCTCAGTGTCTGAAAGGCTGGAGCAGAGCCCCACCAGGCCCACATACCTTGATGACATCCTCATCCATGGCCTTGCACTCCACCAGCTCTGAGATGTCCCTCACTGTGCTGTTCTCCTCCACCGACACCACCCTGACAGGCATGGCCACCGTCTTCCCAGTGAGGATGGCTGTGTTCAGCAGTTCAGTGTCCTGCCGAAGAACCAGACATACCAGATCAACAGACCGTCTCCATTCTGCTGGTACCAGGTGATGCTTAGGGATGCTCTCGAGGTAAGTGTTGGGTTGCTCCTGTTAGACACACTGTGGTACTGTCCTTAGGAATCATATCAGAACACTCTTTAGAACAGAGTCCTAAGAGTGCTTGACTTTTGGCTTACATGTGCTCATCTTCCTTGCTCCCAATAACAATAAAGAACATGTATTCTTTTTAGTGTTGCAGAGATCCAGCAGAGTTGCACAGCAGCTGGTTGGCAAGCAACAGAAGCCAACTTTGAGTACTTTGTGAAGAAAGGTATCAAGCTGGGTTGACTAATGCCTGCCTCCACCTGCAAAAGATGCCCAGAGCCTGTGAGCATACTTGGTGTGATGGCTAATCTTGTTTGTCAGCTCCACTGAAGAAGTGCCTCTACCAAATCTACCTGTGGAGTATTTTCTTGATTGATGACTGATGTGTGAGGGCCCAGCCCACTGTGGATGGTGCCACCCCTGGGCAGGTGGTCTTGGGGCATTTATGAAAGCGGGCTGAGCAGGTTAGAAAGAACAAGTCAGTAAACAACACTCTGCTTCAGTTCCTTCCTTGAGTTCCTGCCTTGACTATGATGGAGTGTGACCTGAGAGTTATAAGCTGAAGCAAGCCTTTTCCTCCCAGGGATGCTTTTTGGTCATGATACATGAGAAAGCAAAGTAGAATGCCTGGTAGGAGGGACTTGGCAGGTAGGATGAAGTTCAGGGCCTTGAGAACAGGCATCATTCTGGATCCCTTGGGGTGGCCCCGGTGGAATTCTAAAAGTCCATGAAGAAGGAAGGACTCATGGGGCTCAGAGTTAGACCTCAGGCTATGTTGATGTAAGAGAGGCCAGCATGGGAGTGACAAGCCCCAATGGTTCTGAAGACCGGAAAGGCAAAGGGAGATTTTCCCTAGGGACACTTTCTAGGAGTGGCATAGCCCTGTTACAAGCTGGCTTTCATCTCACATTGCAAACCTCTGTCCCCCAGAAGGGAGGTAGGATGAGTACTCCCTCATGTCGAGTAGCTGGGGCTACAAGTGGCACTTTACCCACTAAGGGGCCTCCTTTTCCTGTTGTTGTTATTCATAGTGTTGGGCATGGGGCTAGGAGCCTCCTCCATGCTAGACAAGTGCTTTAGCATGGAGCCACATCCTCAGCCCACGGGTTTCTTCTTTGAAGTGCTTTTTTGTTTTTTGTTTTTTCCAAATCAAACTGTCTCTCTGCTGTCCCATAAGAGCGCACTCCACCACACCCACAGGCATGTCTGCTTAATCTCTTCATGTCAATGTTCTGTAAAATTGCACACACAATCTGCTGAGTGATGGAGAAAACACTGTCCTTTTTGAGTTTGCAGGGTGATTACCACCTGCATGCAGGCTGGCAGTCCTTCTCTTGATGGCCATTCAAAGTTGCAAACAGACCTTTGAGTCTAGGGATCTACAGGCACCTTTCACCTCGGGGCCAATTTCTCCCAAGTTCCTCTCCACAAACACTGCTTTTCTTCAGGGTGACCTTTTGTTTGAAGCAGGCACACAGCACAGAGAGGCTTTTGTTACAAGTGGAACCCCAGATCCTCAGACAGTTGGGCCCATCATCCTGCAGTTGAGCAAGGCTCTGCCTGCCTCTACATGGTGCATGGGAATCCTGAAGCCAGGTTCCAATTATGGGTGGCCCTGACCATGGCTATTACAGATGCTAAGAATACCATGGAAATCCCCAAGTCAAGTTCATTACAGGTAATGTGCTCAATGTTGTTTTTCATTTTCTCTCTCCTAATGGTCTTCAGCAAATGGCTTGTTAAACAGTGTGGTCCCTTATGAGCTAATTGTGATTATTGTCCTAAATGGTTGTTACAGTTTCACAACTACACACACACACACACACACACACACACACACACACACCAACGTCATCATCATCTCACTTTAGCACTCATCTCTGGTCAAGGCTAGTTGGACATCAGCAATTTCTTACTGGCCACATCAGTTTCAAGGATTAACAGTCACAGACAAAATGAACAAGGAAAGAAACCTTTCATCTGTGAAATACCCCTGCTCACACTCATGGGAGAAGTTCCCTGTATTTAACAGCCATTCTGTTGAGCAGTTAACTTCATCGCTAGTTTGTTGATATGTGGGCAGAGAGAGTCTGGCATTCTAGCTTCTTCCCTGGCTTGTCTATCAACTTCAGAATTTCCTGGATCACATTTATCAAGGTTCTTCATGCTGAGGTGGCTATATCATTTGTGAGTATGAGACATCCAAGAAGTGACAGATCCAGATGGTGACCATTCTGAGTTCCTTTGGAGCGCTGTACAGGATAGCATAGATGATGTGGTATGAAAGAATGAAATATTCCTCAAAGTGCTGGCAGCTGGAAGAACAAATTGTGACTCTAGGTCTGGTGAAAGCAAACAGTTAGAATTGTGTATGCTCATGCATGTTTGTAGGTGCACCCGTGTGTATCTGCCCATGTGTGTGTGTGTGTGCCCATGTGTATGTATCTCTGTGTGTGTACCATGTGCCCATGCATATGTGTCTGTGTGTATGTATGTATGTACACCTGTGTTTAATACTGATGAACCAGGCACATGTTTCTGTTCTTTCATTTCCCAGACAGTTTTCCAGTGGAATACAGTTCTTAATGATGTGAGTGGCACACTATTTAAGAGCCAAACGCTGGAATGTTTCCTGAAACCCAAACTCTACCAGGGTCCCTGGGGAGGATCATGCTTCTCACAGGGACTGGTAGGAGCAGGGATGCCACCCATCTCTTGTCTCAGAACCAATCAACCTCCCCTTCATCACTTTTGGGCATGGAGTGGCTCTCTCTGTCTCTCTGACTCTGTGTGTCTGTTTCTCTGTCTCTCTGTGTGTCTGTCTCTGTTTCTTTGTTTCTCTGTGTGTCTCTCTTTATCTCTTTTTTCTCTTTTTATCTGTCTCTGTCTGTCTCTTTCTCTCTGTGTGGGGGTGTGAGAGAGAGACAAAGACACATACACACAGAGAGAGAGAGAGAAAAAGAGAGAGACAGAGAGAGAGAGAAAGAGAGAGAGAGAGAGAGAGAGAGAGAGAGAGAGAGAGAGAGCCCTTTATGAACACATACCATCCTGTTGACTACATGAGGATCAAACAGGGCCTCATGAATAGAATAGACTCACAGTGGGTGTGGAGGTGTCACCACCCAGAGGCTTCAAGCTAGTAATTGCCTCTTTGCTTCCCTGCCTCCCCTCCCCGACTCCCAGGTAACTAGTCTCCCTTGCAGAAAAGAATCAGCAACACAGACATGTTAAGTCACTCCTGCCCCTTGGAATTCTGTAAGAGCCCAAGGCTCCCAAGAAAGATTTCCATGCCATTTGTTCTCACGTAATCGCTATGTCCATTTCTGAACGAATCGTAATTTTACATTTACAATTAAGAGAATAGAAATACTTTTGATTCATTAAGAAGTCTTAGATGCAAACTCCATAAAAATGATAGGGAAGTGATCAGTTGTGCCTGGGGTGCTTATCCCTGGAGTGTCTGTGGGGAGCATCCCTGGGTTCTCTGGAGGGGAGATTATGGGTGTGAAAGAGAAAGGGTGGAGTATGATTCAACTACAAGAAGGATCGAGCCACTGACAGGCTACCAGACAGGCAGAGCAGAAAACATGACACCAGGTAAGAAAATCTAGATCCAGCTAAACCATAGGACAGGAAGCCTATCTGGTGTTTCCTGAGTTGGGGTAGGGACTATGTCTGTGGATGAGCATGGATTTCCTTTCTGGCACCTGAACACTGTAGAATTATATAGAGGCATCGCATGCTGTAGTCACATGCATGGCAGCACATTTCTGGTCAAGTGGCAGCCTTAGAGGTGTCATCATCCAAGCAGGGTGCACCCTGGTCTTCCAGGTCCAGCAGGGCTCTCATAGTCTGTTGACATGACAGGATTCCCAAAGGCATCCCAGCTGCATGGTCATAATTACCTAGGGTTGAAGCATGGGCATACCCTATGGCCACCTGGGGCTGACACATTATATTTAGAGCCATTTAATGGTGCTGGGGCTGGAGTGAATGCTGTGGGTACTCTGATGTCACTGTCCTTCTGTTGGTCTGCTCCTTTCTTGCACCTTGTCTGAGGAGTTCTTAGTCTTTCGAGGATATTTCTAGTGCTTTCTCCCAAATCCCTGCTGAAACAAAATGTATCCCTGTTGTGAGGGATCCACAGTTTCCATCTCTCTCTTTTCTTCTTCAGTGACCACCTTTTCTTCTAGGACCTCCTGAATGATCTCATCTAGAAGGACAAAGGTCTTCTCTGGATCAAGAATGGATGAGCTTCAGACCCCTGCAATACCTACAGGTTGGACAAGAAGCTGGGATGATCCCGGATACCAAACAATGCCAATGCCAATGTCAATGCCAATAGGACCTGTAGTACCACCACCCACTCCCCAATACTGGCTGCACTTAATCTCAGATGTGTTCATGAGGAAGTAGCTCATTGTAGTGGGCTTGTGGCTGAGCCTGGCATGGAAGAGGCACACCTCTACCCCAAAGCTAGACACTCGGTTCTCTGCCTGGCTTAAGGTCACTTTCTGTAGACTCTTGCCATCTGGGTCATCCTCATCACCCATATCAGCCTTCTCCATGGCTGCTAGTGAGTAAATGCCAGATACCCAGACTTCTCTCTTTATAGGGACAGCAGCCAGGGATCAGCAGCACTTGATCCCAGTTCAGAGTCACAGGTGCTGAGCCTGTGACTTAGCATCTTCAGGGGACAGAAGTCTCTCCACCCTCCACAGAAATATTTCATTCAAGCTTTCATTTAGTACATCTCAGAAAAAAAAAAAAAAAGGTTGGTGTCACTACCAAGGAGGAAACAGGATCCTGGAACGCCTCATCTCCTGGCAACCAAGCCATCTGTTGCTGAGGTCCCTCTGTGTGTAAGAGTCCCCTGCCCAGTTGATGTTGAACAAAACCAGCCAGCATGGCCACAGTGTGAGGATACCAGTGTCAGAGGACTTCATTTCTCTGGGAAACAGGAGTGAGACTGAACAAGGTACTGACTAAAATAAGGCCATTACACAGACTTCTCTATGGTGAATGATCACTTTACACCCTCTGGATTGATTACGTCAGAATAACTATGAGCTTTAGATTTTCCTCTATAGCAGGGAAAGCATGCCACTTAATATACCATCCTCTCTCCCAGTGTGGTTTTTAGGGTCATTTTATAAAGTCACTGTTATCCCAGAGGGCTCTGTCAGGGTCAAAGGCTGGAAAGAGATTGACATGACTCCTTGTCCCCAGGACATGCTGTGCTTACAGCCACACAGGAGCCTTCTCCGTGTATTGTGAATGCTGCTTTTTGTGGCATCAAGGGCCTAGTGTTCTGTGATGCCGAGGACTCTGTGTCCTGACAGCAAGCATTCCTAGACAGTGCCTTGTTTAGCGTGCTTTTGTCCATTGGCTGCTTTTCCAGTCCTATCTCAGTGAGAGGCTCTCCCATCTTCCCCTACCAGCACAAATTCTATTTCTTTGATCTTGTTTTTCTTCCAATTTGAGGGCCAGGATCAATGGGATGCTGTGAGGTTGGGCTTGTCTCACTTCCTATTCAGAGGAACAGGCAAGCATCCTTGCATGTGATTGGTGTAGCTCTGTTCCCAACTCTTATTCAAAGCTCCAGGCAGTAAGGACTCCCATCCTGAAGCATAGAGGGATGGTAGCTGATCTCCATTCTTCAGTTTAGCTGGCTGGATCACATTTCAAAAGCCTATAGAGGCCAGTCCTTTAAGATCTGAATGAGGAGACCCTGTTCCCGTTCCGCTGGAACATGATATCTTCCAGAGCCTCCCTCTTCTGTCTACTTCTCTCCTCTCCACACTGTATTTTCTTGACTTCATCTCTTCATATGTCTTGTTCCTCTTAAGCAGAATGCTGTTCCCTTACACAACCACAATTCTCAACCTTCTAATACTAAGAAATGCCTAAGATTAGGGAAGAGCGCTTCTAGGTGTGTCTGGGAGGCAGTTCCTAAGACAATCAGATCCTGAGGCCTCTGATTGACTAACACTAATTACTGGATGGATCAATAATCTGATGACATTGTTGGCTGAAAAGTGAGAAGTGAGGCCTGGTTGAAGGAAGTAGGCAATTGGGGGTCATGTCCTTGGGACCTGTGTCCTGTTCCCAGTCCCCTTTTGTATACTTTCTCTCTGCTTTCTGCCTGGAAGGTTGTGAGTAGCAGTTGTTGCTCACACATGCCTGCTGCCTAAGTGCAAGGGGCTAAGTGACTACCTTTGATCTCTCAGAAACATGAGCCAACAGTAATCTGTCTACTCTCATTTTTGTCAGGGATTTAAACATGGTCATAAGAAAAGTAATTCACATAGCAGCTTTGTTCTCCATAGTTCACCAATGGCTCCCAAGACAATCCTATTCAGATTTAGGTCTGTGCCTGTCCCTTCTGAGACCAAGCCCCCCCCCCCCCTCTGGTTGGAACAGCAACTGCTGAAGAACTCTGAGCTACAAACATATCTTCAGAGGTAGAAAAATAGAGACTGTCTACAAGCCTTTCCAGTTTGAGTTTCCAGTTGTGGCTTTAGCTCAGGGGGTAGAGGGCTTACTTGCCTAGTATGAAAAGAACCCTGAGTTCAACCCCTAGAACCTCATAAACCAAGCATGGTGGTGCACACCTATAATCCAGAACTCAGGACATGGAAGCAGGAGGGTCATAAGGTCAGACACATCTTTATGTAGTGAGCTTGAGACTAGCCTGAGATATGTGATGTCTGGTCATTTGGGGCCTAGCCCCATTTAAAGGCCTTGAATTTTGGAGATGGCCCTTGGCTGGCTTCTTGAGTATATGTGACTAGAATCCTGGAAGAGTCTATTCCATGTTTGCATCTTTGGAAGTGAGACCAGAGCATGCATGGCTCAAGGACCACAGTTCAAGAGTGATGGATGGTGTAGATTGACAAGATACTCTAGGACCATAAGTCAGCTTTGGCTTGGGAGGGAGGCAATGAAGGTGTTTTACAGTGGCAGTGTGGAGGGCTTAAGTCCCTAGGAAGATTGCATTCAGCTTTTCCTGTCTTGTGGAGTTTCCAGGGTGACTTATGGAAGCAGAGATTGTTTGAGCTTGGCTACCTGTTCCACTGGCTGGAACTGACATGCTACCCACCTGCATGCCAACATCCTTTCTGATTGGTCAGTGCTACCCTTTGCTTTGTTCTGATTGGTTGGAGCCTGCATCACTCCATCTGGCAGAATTTGAATATCATTCATTTGTACCTATGCAAGTAGGAAGTTTCCAATAATCAGTGGAATCTCTCTGTTGTTTCTAGAGTACTGCCTTCTAAGTGATCCCTTAGTTTGTTGTAAATAACTCAGCAATGGGTGTGTATGTATGTGTGTTATGTGTGTATATGCATGTGTATGTGTGTACATGTGTTGTGTGTAGATGTGTATGTGTGTGTTTATGTGTATGCTATATGTGTAAATATGTGCATATTTGTGTGTGTGTGTGTGTGTGTGTGTGTGTGTGTGTGTGTGTGTAGAGTAGAGGTTTATATTAGGTGTCTTCCTCAATTGCTGATGTGTTTGGAGCAGGGTCATCTGGACTGGAGCTAGGCTAGCTGGCCTGTGAGCCCCAGCAATCCTCCTGCCTCCACCTGTTCAGTGCTGGGATTATAAGTGTACACTCTGCAACAGTTTTTATGTGGTGCTGGGGAGCTGAACTCAGGTCCTCAAGCTTGTATGGCAAGCACTACAAACTGAGCCAGCTCCCTCGCTCCTAGTAAAAATCTTCAGCAATACTTTGCAAAGATCTTCATTGGCATCCTCAGGGCACCTAGACCCTTGTCATAGTGACCTGCCAGAGTCCAGCCACACAGAGTTTTGCACTGTCTGTATTCACTACAGGGAGTTCAAAACAAGCCTCATTTCTCCTCTGTCCTGAAACTTTGCGTTTGTGCCAGCTGCCACTACTGGAGGAATGCAGAGGCTCAACAGCAAGCCACTTACACATCTTCCGAGGGAGTCGTGGCTGCTCTCCAAAGGTAGCTGAGCAAATTTCCCTCCCTCCCCGAGGACACATGCTAACAGCTCTGCGGGCCTCAAAGCCACACAGCAATAATTCCAGGTCCTGTCTCTGTGGGGAAACCCAACTCCCACCTCATTTTCTTCCAATTTATTCATGGTACGAAACTGGGGTGTGGGAGGCAGACTTAACTTAGCTGTCAATTTGCTTCTAAGGCAAGATGGAGAATCTATTCTAAAGCGTGCATTTAAAACAAGAAAGCAATTCAATTTTGCTAGACACTATCCACAAGGTCCAGAGCGGTAACTCAGCTATTAAACAAGTCATCCTCTGGGGTGGCACACAGAATAAGTTGCAGGAATGTCTCGGAAAGAAAGTCAGTTGTTTTATACAATTTTGCCAAGAAAGAAAGCACTTGAGAAATATGTATTTTATTTCTGCCAACTTGTGGCCTCTTTCTCTGCTTCTAGATTCCTGCACTCCTTAATTACATGGATGCTGCTGCTGCTACAAGCCAAGGGTGTTTTCTAGGTGGTCCTAAGGTAGAGCCTGTTCTAGCCATGTCATGAGGGAGAAGGAAACAAGGGTGACTGCTCATAGCCCTCTGCTTTGCATAGGGTACAGAATGGAAAGATGCACCTCTATGTGTTCATCACTAGGCCACTTGCCTTTCCTAAGCCATGGGGAAGAGTCTATCCTAGGTCCCTTGCAGCTAAGAATGAGGAGTGCAAATGATGTTCTGCCTTTCTGGTCCTCCTCCTCCTCCTCTTGCTCTTCCTCCTCCTCCTCCTTCTCCTCCTCCTCCTCCTCCTCCTCCTCCTCCTCCTCCTCCTCCTCCTCCTACTCCTTCTCCTCCTGTCTTCTCCCTCCCCCTCTTCTCTGTGTGTGTCTGTATGTTTTTGGAAGAAGAAGCATTCAAATCAATAAATGTGATCAGCATCAGGCATATTGATCTGGATAGTTTTTTGCTTCTGCCAGCAGCTCTAGCATTTCAGAGGATGCTAGCCAGTGGGAGACACTTACAGAGTTTTGTGGGTTGGTGACAGTGAGCTGGGAGCCAATGTTTGGGAGGCTATCGGGGGAGTGGCTTTCCATGCAAGCTTCTTTGATGGCATCACAATCACATACAGATCCTTCATCATTTGGGGCTTTGGCTGTGATCACAGAAAGGAGTAGAAGGGGGTTTTCCAGAAAGGCCTAAAAGGGCAGGCTCAGGTGTGAGTGGACTCAGGTATGAGGCAGGCTCAGGTGTGGGTGAGCTTAAGTAGATGTGGGTTTGAATACAGGCTAGACACCATGATTGTACCTGGGCAGCTTGGTTTGCTCCTCCTGTGCTTGGAAAATGCTAGCTAGTGCATTTCAGATGGTTGAGTATTCCTATACCATGCCAATCAAGAATGGAAGGATCCAGCTGGCCCCGTTAGAGTGGTGCCCAGAGCTGGGTGGATGGGCAGTGAGCCAGGTTTTGTTGCAGGGAGCTGGCATGGGATCAAGGTGCTTACAGTTCTGTGTTCCACTAGACACTCTGTGGATGGTGGCTCCCCAGGCTCTGGAGAGGGTCACAGGAACCTCCAGGCTCTGCAGACTGTCAAGACCCGTGGACTGTCCCAGCTGTACATCAGCAAATGCCAGGAAGCTCCTATGCCTCACACAGCTCAAGGAACTCATTTCCCATTTTATCATTGCCTCCCCAAATCTATCCTGAACCCCAGAATCCAACCTGACTGTCCCAGTGAAAGCCCAGCATCTGATGCATAAACAACCATTCACATCACCCCTAGTGGCAGAGATGGGAAACAGTACATCCTGCAAACATCACTTTTAATTTCGAAAATTTTGACAATTTCACACACATACGCAGTGGTATTGCTATTGTATTTACCCCGGTTCCTCTCTCTTATCTCTGTTCTCCTCCTGTTGACTCCTTTTTTCTTGACATCTCACTGTAACTAGATGGTTATGACTTATTGAAGATGTCACACACTGGACACTTCAGCACCTCCCCCACCTCTTTTTGTGGGGAGGTGGCAGTGGTGATCTTTCCCCAGCTAACACAAACTGCAGGTCACACAGCACACTCAGTGACTGTAGTGCTGTTTATTCCCTGGCATTGCTGCTCCTGATCCCACCCAGGTGAAATGAGGTGTCAAGATTCACTTTCTGTAAAGTGCCTAGTACAATGAACTTGAGCAACTTTGTGCAGCTTCGTACATTTGCCCCTTCATACTATTAGAACATCCCATCTTTCAAAGGCTCTCCTGGGCCATTTCCAATTAATCTCTGCTCCAGCCCCAGGCAATCCCTGACTGTTCTTTCACTGTCATTTTGCCATTTTTAGAAATGATCCCCAGAATGCCTAATTTTTAAATGCTTAGTTTCCCTCATCCCAGATTTTTATGTGTATATATGTATGTGGGTACCCATGTGCACATAAAAACCAGAGGACAACACCAGATGCCATCCCTCAGGAATGCCAAGTACTTGGTTTGCTGAGATAGCATCCTTCACTGGCCAAGAACTTGCCAAGTAGACTAGCTGGTCAGCAAGCCACAGGACTCCATCAGTCTCCACCCCACACCCACTCCCCAGCACTGGGATAACCAACATGCACAACAATGCCTATTTTATGTGTGTTGGATCAGGCTCAGGTCATTATGCAAATACTTAATCAATTGTATTATCTCCCCAGTACCTGTTATTTTTTTGTGGTGAAGGGGGTGCTAGGTAGCCCAGGCTAACCTTGATTTTGAGGGAATCCCTCTGCCCCACCCTTCTGACTTGCTGGGGATAAGGGATGAGTTACCATGGTGAGTTCTACCCTGGTTTTCTAAAGGGGCATCAGCAGTTATTGTTCATTGCCAAACAGCATTTTACCCTCTGGCTACATGGTGGCTCATTAACTCCTTCACTTGTTGAAGTGTACTGTTTATGCTGGACATGAGGACTGTTATGTACTAACACCTGCCTGCCCATATCGTCATGGGCAGCAGCTCTCACCCTCCTGGGTCCCCAAGAAACTTAGAACTGTGCTATGTAGACATGTGACACGGGAAGAAACTGCCAAGCCGGTTTCCAATAGCTTTTCATCATCCTTTCACCTCTTATTTCCACACAGAGCCTGTGTGGTCCACTTTCTCCACACCATAGCAACACTTGGTCTTGCCTGGCTCTTCTATTTCAGCCTTGCTTTTGAGTGTGAGGTGACTACTCTTCTTTTTTCTTTAGTTTTTGCACTTCCTCAGGGACTAATGAAATTAATACCCTTTACTTCCCAAACATTCCAAATTTAAATTTTGGCTCCTGTGCATTTTGAGGTTCAAATTCCTTAAGCCATTATGTTAACACTAAATTTAATCTTTTTTAACTTAAAAATTTATTTTATGGCCGGGCATTGGTGGTCCATGCCTTTAATCCCAGCATTTGGGAGGCAGAGGCAGGCAGATTTCTGTGAGTTTGAGGCCAGCCTGGTCTCCAGAGTGAGTGCCAGGATAGGCTCCAAAGCTACACAGAGAAACCCTGTCTCGAAAAAACAAAACAAAACAAAAAATCATTTTATGTATATGGGTATATGGGTGGTTTTTTTTTTTTTTTGGTTTTGTTTTTACCTGCATGTTTTTACCTGCATTATGGGCATGTTTGGTGCCCACATAGGCCACAAGAGGTCATTTTATCCCCTGGAGCTCAGTTAGAATTGGTTGTTAGCCCCTGTGTGGGTGCTGGGTTTTCATGCAAGTACAGCCAGTGTTCCTAATCACAGAGCCATCTCTCCAGTCCCCAAAATTTAGTGTTTTTGTTTGTTTGTTTTGTTTTGTTTTGTTTTTTGTTTTTCCAGACAGAGTTTCTCTGTGTAGCTTTGAGGTCTATCCTGGAACTTCCTCTGTAGACCAGTGTGGCCTAAAACTCAGAGATCTGCCTGCCTCTCCCTCCCTGCTGGGATTAAAGGTATGTGCCACCACTACCTGGCCAAAATTTAGTTTTCATGTAAAGAGAAAATTTAAAGACCCAGGCAACAGGTAAGAAGGGAATATTTTAGCTTATCAGTAATGAGGGATAGATATATGAC
Organism: Cricetulus griseus; assembly: GCF_003668045.3. Classification (NCBI taxonomy): domain Eukaryota; kingdom Metazoa; phylum Chordata; class Mammalia; order Rodentia; family Cricetidae; genus Cricetulus; species Cricetulus griseus. Next base: position 107,027,486 of record NC_048597.1, on the reverse strand, counting down.
AGATAGAGAGATACATGACAGACAGACAGGCAGATGGAGTTCTGAGACACAAAAACCACTATATACAACTTGAGATTGAAACTTGGGTTTTGCAGGTGCTGTGCAGGCATTAGGCTATATCTCAGCCTTTTTTTTTTTTTCTTAACTTTTTATTGAGACAGGGTCTTACTCAACTGCCCAGGTTGGCCTTGAACTCATTCTGTAATCCAGGCCAACCTTGAACTTTTAGTCCTTCTGCCTCAAGCCTCCTAGGTAGTTGGAGTCACAGGTTATTAGTTACTATTCCTACCTAAAGAAGATTTGCTGTAGAAAACAATGAATAATTTTTGTCAGCAGCCATTTGAGTTACTTATTAGAAGTACTTAACTGTGCACCCTTAGAAGTCCTCATGGAAACAGGGTTTTTTCCCCCAGGTTTGGATGTAGTTGCTCACACCAGCAGACACAGCATTTGAAATTAGAGACTGGGGAGCATGGGATGCAGACTCTGGAATGCCAGCCCTGGCTGCTGAGTTCGTGAACAAGCTGCTGTTTACTTGGATATTTCCTAGCTCTGTCAGCTGGTGTCTTCTAAGAAAATTTACACTCTCCTTTTGCTTGTTAAGGAACATGTCTTCAAGCAGCCTGAGAGGGTGGGGCCACACTATGAGGTACAGACACCTTGAAGCTACTCTCCCACTCCCCATCCCCCACCCCTTCTAAAATGGAGCTTAGGAAGACACTGCTCAGCTTCCTGAGCCCCAGCCCACTTTACAGTTAATTTTGAGTACAAGCAGTAATCCCAGCGTAAAACCCTTATCCTAAGGGGAACTACACTATATTAGACAAATAAGAGCCCAGGGACAGAAGCAGATCTTTGCTTCTCTCCTGCAAATGATTAAGGAAGGGGAACTAGTTTGTGGGTTCCGTGGCTCCTGTGAACCCAAGGAGATTTCTCTGAGGGTTGGTGACAAGGGACCTCCATAATGAGGAATGGGACAGCAGCAGGCAGGCTCTGACATCTGTGATGACCCATTTATGTTTCTTTAAATTAGCATCATTATGGCAATTTTGAGCAAAATGTCTTTAGTTTCATTCCTCAGCTACCCCCCTCTCCCACCACGTGCCCATCCTGTACTTCGATTCTCCCTTGTAACTTGTCTCTTTTCTTCCTTCATTTCCCAGGTGACCTTATACCCACCCCTGGTCCTTATTCATTAACTGTTGCTTACCCCCTCATCAACTATTGTTTTTTTTTCTTCCAGTTACCCACTGAGTCCAGTTAATGCTGTCCATATACCCATGGGTATACGGGCATCCACTGGAGCATAAGCTACCTGCCAGACTGCAGATCTCGAAGGTACTGGGAAAGACTGGCTTGTGGCTGCTGTATCATGATACAGGGAGATGTGGACTGTGCACCACCCAGGTGGTATGTGTGAGGCTGGAATGAGGCGTGTGTGTGGCAGGACAGAAACCCAAGACGATCCTTCTAGAGGATGGATTCCAGCCAGGGGCTGCTTCATGGTTGCTGACCCTCCAAGAGTGTGCTTTTCTGTTTCTTGATTTAACCTGATCTCCTCTGAGAGTGGGGCACTGTGTATCTGTGAACTCCTCCTCCTTCCTTCTTCATTCAGCTCCCTTCCCCCTTATCCTCCTCTTCCCCCCTCCTCCTCCTTCTTCCTCTCCCTCTTCTTTTTTCTCCTTCCTTCTCTCCTCCTCCCTCCTCTGCCTCATTCCTCCCCCACCCCACCCCTTGCCTTTGAAACAACTGTATTAAGATGTGACTTGATGGCACATGTGTAGTCAGTGTTGTTTGCGGGGAATCACAGAACTGTGCAGCCATCTCTACAATGAGTTTGAACACAGTGTATCACCCCACAGGTATTTTGCCTCCTTTGGCTGTTACCCCATCCTCCCCACCCTGGGCTGTCACTAAGTTGTTTTCTGTGTCTGTGGATTTGTTGATTCCTTTCACTTAGGATGATGGTTTTGAAGCTCAGCCTTGCTCTAGCACATGCCTGCACTCCATTTTTTTTTTAACTGCCAAATGATTGCTATGCTCTTGAGTTGAGTGGTGCAATTACGGAGTGGGAATCATAAACTAAAACGGCCGCATCACTGAGCACTTCCTAGGATCCAAGCTCTGTTCTAATTACACACATTATTTCAATTGAGATGCCTTCAGAGGTTGGGCAGGGAAAACAAATGGGTCCACTGGACCTGGGGAAAACCGTCACAAGTGCTGGCTCAGTCCTGGTCTAAGGAGGGTGGGGTACAGCCTCCACTCAGCATTGCTAATGGCTGCCTTGTGGGTTGTAGATTGCCAGGGACTCCATGCCTTTCAAGAGATGCCAGAACTGGGTGTAGTAGCTCATACCTTTAATCCCAGGAGATACAGGCATATATCTGGTCTATATAGTGAGTTCCAGGACTACATAGATAGACCCTTGTCTCAAAAAAAAAAATAGGAGGTGGTGGGAGGAAGAAACCAGGTTTATTTGTGTGTGTGAAATCTTTCAATTGCTAAATATGGGTGGCAAATTCCATCTTAAGGCAATGCAGACAAAGAATGACTTCTCTATAGCTACCTTCACTTTTACAGCAATGGCTTAAGGTGACCACACTGGGTCACACACATCCCATGAACAATGTCAGAGTCAAACTGGGAAACCAAGGTGGCCAACTCACTCAGGTTCACATAGACAATTCCTGGTCTTATAATCAGAAACCCTATATTCCAGGTGCCTTCTCAATGCCTATTGCAAACTGGAATGGTTGGTCTTCGGAAGTCACAGTTGATTTGTCTGAGGAGTCTCCACCTGAGGTATTGTGGCTGCTCATTTGTGGACATACACTCAGAGTGAATATTTGAACACACAAAGGAAAGAAGTTGGTATCTTCTACCCATCGAAATATTCTCTAGGGCAGTGGTTCTCAATATGTGGGCCACCAAGCCTATGGGGATCAAATGACCCTTTCTTAGGGATCAAATATCAGAATCCTGCCTATCATTATCATTCTCTCTCTCTCTCTCTCTCTCTCTCTCTCTCTCTCTCTTCTCTCTCTTAGTTTTTCGAGGCAGGGTTTCTCTGTGGCTTTGGAGCCTGTCCTGGAACTAGCTCTTGTAGACCAGGCTGGTCTCGAACTCACAGAGATCCACCTGCCTCTACCTCCTGAGTTCTGGGACTAAAGGCCTGCACCACCACCACCCAGCCAACATTATAATTCATAACAGTAGCAAAATTACAGTTATGAAGTAGCAACAAAAATATTTCTATTTCTATGGTTGGGAGGTCACCAAAACATGAGGAACTGTCTTAAAGGGTCTCAGCATTAGGAAGGTTGAGAAACACTACTCTAGGGTCAAAGATACTATTTTTGTCTCCTCACTGGTCAAATTTGATTTTTCGACTGTTCTAAAAGATGGTATCACTATTATGACCATGACTCCTGTCATAAGAACAGTTATCAGCATCACTGCTTTCATCAGCCCTGTCATCTGAACAATTATCATTATGGCTATGTTGTCAGCAACATCAGCATCATCGCCACCATCATGGTCATCAACATGCCACTACCATGTTCACATCACCATCACCAACAACATTAATACCTCTGATGTCATAAAGGAACTAAACTGGGCAGCTCTGATCTCCAGACATGTGCTTGTTAGTCTGCACTCTGACTCTCTGGTTTGGTACTCCTGGATCATATAGCCACAGTCATGTGGCAAAGATGGTGGTGGTGGTGGTGGTGGTGGTGATTGCTTCTGAGGAAGACTATCCATGATGGACACTGACAAAATTTGCAACAAACGTATCTTTATACACCATGAATCTATAAAGGCATTTCCCAAACTGTAGAAACCTGAGTCTGTGTGAAGGAAGCAGGTGTATCCAGCAGTAGGCCTTTGAAGGGCCAGGAGGGGAACATGATCTAGCTGTGAATCACCCTCTACTCTGAGTCAAGGATACAAACCCCTGTACTGGGATGGAAGCTTCCAAAGGTTTTGGGGAAATGAAGGTATCCTCATGTTTCCCCTGGTACCTTAGTAGGATACTCATGTTGTAAATAATCTCAATTAAAACACCCCCAAATTATGGATGACATTTTCTTTTGCTGACTCTGATAGTTCCTGTCTAGATGTTCTAGGACACTGAAAATTAGGTCACAGAGAATCAAATATTCATGGTAAACAAAGAACAAAGGCACAGCATCTGATCCTGTGACGAAACACCTGAGACAGTCAACTTACTAGCAAAACAAGGTTTATTCTGGTATTTGGTTTCAGAGGTCCTGGCCCATAGCTTCTGCCTCAAGAAGAAGAACAAGATTGTGATGGGAGAACATGACTCTTAAGAACCTGTTCATTTCATGGCAGCCGGGAAACAAAGCTAAAGACAGGCAACTCTGGTTGCTATAGCCCCTTTCAGGAAGTCTCTCACCCGTGGCCAATGACCTAACTTCCTCCCAGTAGGCCCCACATCCTAGAGGTTCCATTACTCCCGGCAGTGCTATGGGTTGGGGAACATGCCACTGGGAACATTCATCCAAGACACAAACAGAAAAGGATTCTGGGAGACAGTGATATGTTTAGTGCCTTGATTGTGTCTGTACATCTCAATTTATCAACTTACGGACATTTTTTTTTTTTACTTATTATAATTCAGCAAAGTTACTTTTTAAGCAAAGGTGGTGGGAATTTTTGAAATAACCCATGTCTTAGTTATGGGTTCTATTGCTGTGAAGAGACACCATGACCATGACAACTCTTATAAAGGAAAACATTTAATTGGTGCTGCCTTATAGTTCAGAGACTCAGTACACTGTCATCATGGTGGGAAGCAAGGTGGCATGCAGATAGACATGGTGCTGGAGAGGTAGCTGAGAGTTCTCCATGTGGATTCACAGGCAGTGGAAAGAGTGAGTGACACTGGGCCTGGCTTGGAAATCTCAAAGCCCGTTCTCAATGACACACTTCCCCAACAAGACTACACCTCCTAATAGTGCTACTCCCTGTGAGCCTATGGGGACCATTTTCTTCAAACTAGTATACCCCATGAGGCTGGTGGAAGGGGCAGAGCTTGCCTTCCCTGGGAATGGAGTGGGAAGGTGTGGAGGAGGGCAGGTCCCGAGGGAGCTCTGGGTGGTGGTGGTGGATACTTGGACTTCTACCCTCAGCTTTAATCTTTGTCACCATTCGTGGGGAGGAGGGGTGAGCCATCAGAGCATGGCTTCAGAAAGGAGTAGGTTTCAGGCTGTGCCCTGGCTTCTCAAAGATCTCCCGAGAGGCAGAACCAGCCTCAGAAGTGGCCCGGGACATTTTCCATCATTATGCAGGCTGCCAGTGGCCGGGGGTTAATGTAGATGAAATTGGAGGTTTGTGTGTGACCTGGTGGCAGGGGACTACTTAAAGGAAAGGAGGAACCAGCTTATCTGTGTGTTTGAAAGGCAAAGGGAACACTTTTTCAGAAAATAAATGAATGTGCTGATTTTGACCTTTTAAAACTCTTTGGAAAAATCCAGATTCAGGGGGTGGGAAGGACCCTCTTGTTTCATCTAGCCACTCTTGTATTAATTTCTAAGGCTAAATACCAGGCTTAATTCTCATTAAAATCTGTATCCACCTAAGGTTCTCAGGAATAAAATTCCATTATCCATTCTCTTGGGTTTCTACCTTCAAGAATGCTTGGCATGCTGAGAGTCAGGACAGCAGGGCTTGTGTCTCTGAGAAGTTCCTCTCTTCTCCCTTCCCTTCCCCACTCCCATCCCCTCCTCTTCCTTCTCTTCTCCTTCCCTCTCTTTTCCTTCCCTCCCCTCCTCTCCCCTTAGGACACAGTGTTTTAGCTCAGCAGCTTGCCTTCGGGAACACCCCCACAGCCTTGGAAGTGAATTTTAGGTCTGATCCCAACTGTCAAATTTCCTTCTGAGTAATGGATGGCTCTCATTTCTGTGGATGGCTGCACACCTCGCCCGGTGGTGTCTATCAGGACAAGGGTGGTGTGTTTGGGCATCCATGATGGCAATGCTTGGGGTGGGAACTACACATGGCTTTGCACTGCTTCCTGATTGATCCTGTGAGTTTTTGGTTTTTTTTTTTTAAGCCTTATCTTATGTATATGAGTGTTCTACCAGCATGTCTCTCCTAATCCTCTTTGTAAAGGGGGGAAAAAGAGAAGGGACACTCTGAGTTATAAGCCACTCATAACGGTGTAGAGAAAGCAGAATTGAAAGCCCTTGTTTTGGTGCTATATCCTAAAATGTTATAAAAGTACACTGTTCCTATCTAATGTAAGTAGTAGTAGCAGCGTGCACGTGTGTGTGTGTGTGTGTGTGTGTGTGTGTGTGTGTGTGTGTGTGTTGCCTTTGCAAGCCTGCATACATGTGTATATGTGTGCACCTATTCTTGTGTTTTCGAGTGGGTATGTAAGCCAGAGGTTGACATTGGGTGTTGTCTTCTATTACTGTTAATCTTAGTTTTTGAGACAGGGTATCCCTGAACATGGAACTCCCTGATTAGGCTAGGCTGGCTGGCCATTAAGTCCCACTGAGCCCACACCTGACCTCTGCCCCTGCCCAGGCAACTCAGATAAATAGTTTCCACATAGAAGAAATGATTACCCCAGAATATATTTGACAGCCCAAGTGCTTCTCCAGTTTCATGCTAACCACACACAGAGCTGTCATGCATGTTCTTGGTCTTTACTAGATTCATACCTCTATGCCAAGCCTTATGTGGGCATGAAGAGGGTTCTGGGGAGGAAGAGGGTCCTTAAGGGAAAGGATGCCAATGGCAAGGGCAGCCTGTAGCTGTCTGGATGTGGTGCTGAGCAAGCTACATTGGGACCAGCTACTGTGGTTTAATAGTCACAGCTCCTTAGAACAAATGGCACTGTGTGACTTCTGCAGTGACTGGGCTCTTACAGACCCATGTGTACAACCTGCTCAGTGCTTGGGGGGAGTCAGATGCAAAGGCCTGATGGTACAGTTGGTTGGTGGTTCTTCCTGTCCCTGCTCCCCACCCCCCCCCCCCGCTCCTTCCCTGCACTGAAGACTTGAGAAGATGTGATGTTGAGGCAAGAATGTCCAAGAGAAGCAAATTCCTCTTTAATAACTCCCGTTGGACCTTTCCAGAGGTGTTTTCTTTCAGATGAATAGCATCATGGGAAATTTATTTGCTTTCTTTTCCTTTTATGAATATTTATTTTATTTTTATATGTATGTATATTCACATGTGTGCGAGTTTCCCTTGAGTTCAGAAGAGGATGTTGGGTCCCCTGGAATTGGAGTTACAAGCAGTGAGTGGTGAGCCATTCTGAACTGGGTCCTCTGCAAGAGCAGAAAGTGCTCTTAACCCTTGAGCTATTTCTCCACCCCTACTCAATGTTTTCAAAGACTTAACCAGCTGCAAACAGGCAAGATGGGGCTTGCTTCATGGTGTTTGTTTTTTTCTCTTTCCTTTTAAAAACTCTTTAGCTTGGCCTGTTATTTCCAGTTACATGGGATTCTGAGGAAGGATGGTTGCAAATTGAAGGCTTGCCTAGGCTACAGAATGGGTTCAAGACCAACCTGGGCAACATAGTAAGATCCTGTCTCAAAATAAAAAAGATGGGGTTGTAGTTCAGTGGTAGGAGGTTGCAGAATATGCATGTGGTCATAGGTTCAATCTTAGCACTAAAAGAAATGAAATACAATTTCTAATCTTTGAGTGTATCTACAGTTCTATTCCTACTTACTATCAATAAAAACTTTTAGGAGGTAGTTATAAATGTATTTAATCTCATGTTAATTTAAATAAACCACTTACTCATATGGTTATCCCTTTTCTTTATAAATAAATGAATCCCCCAAAACATTTTGTCACTTAAAAATATTCAGGCAAAAACATAGTTTTAAAGTGCCTCTGAGCCATTTCATTAGCACAACTTCTTATATAATTTTGGAGGCAAGGGCTGGTCTTGAACTCAGAATCCTCCTGCATCAGCCTGAGTGCTGGGATTACAGGTATGTACAGCCACACCCATCTGACAGCTGTTCCTAATTCTCTATACTGTGTCACACAGTTAAAGTCAAGTCCTGTAAGTATTAGGTAAGCACAACACAGATGGACATCAGAGCCGAGAGGTCAGATGCAAGCTGTATTCACGCTGGTCCTGTAGAGATGTCACTGTCAGAGACTATGGCATGAAGCCAATCTGAATTCTCTTGGGATAACTTGCAGACAAAAGGATTTGGGTTATGACATGAGGAGTGATTTCTTCTCATCTTAAAAGCACCGTAAAAACACAATAACCACAATAATGACATCTCATTTCAAGGAGGACTCGCATGTTGACAAAGGGCTGTAATAATATCTTATATCCTTACAATGGTTTTGCCTTTCAAAGTATTTGCATGTCTCATTTTTCTGAAATAGGCAGGATAAGAATTGGGCACTTATGTTCTGTAATGGATGTTGGCATGAATTCTAGGACACAGATCTGCAATCTTCCCTTTCCCACTGAAGGGCCACACAGTAAATATTTAAGAGTTTTTGATCACACAAGCAAATGCATTTAAAATGAAGACTTGAAAATGGAGTCAAGGTCAGGTTTCAAGTGGAGGGTTACCTGGAGTTACAGTATGCATTCAAAGCCAAGAATGAGCCAGGTGTGGTGGTGCAATCTTAGCACTATGGTGGCTGAGGCAGGGGGATTGAGACTTTGAAGTGAGTCTGGGTTATACAATGAGCTCTCATGAGGAAGCTGACCTTCCTAATATGATTCTTTTGGCTCAGAGGTCAAGCCTTGTCAACCGTGTACAAGGCCTGTATTCAGCCCACAGCATCCAAAAATAATATCATAAGCAATTACTCACCACCTTCTCTATGTTAACAAATCCTGTAACAGACAACATGTGGGCTGATATCTGCTGTGTCTGGCTAGTATCTGTCTCCCACCTTACAGTGAGAGCCAGATTTTCCCATGATGCATCATGCCTGCCTATTCTGTTCTAACTGAGTCTGACATGTCACCTGCTCTGGGTGACATAGCTTTAGGCCTGGCAAGCAGAGTATAGCATTCACTTTGACTTTGATGAATGACTTTTGCTGAATGTTTAAAGGGGATGCACATGGTCAAGCCAGGCCAATGCCTCTAAAAATTTATTCATTTTGTTTTTTAAATTGTGTGTATTTGGTGTCTGTGTGTGCATTATGTGCATGTGTAAGTGCAGTACCAGAGTCCAGAAGAGGGCGTCAAATCCCCCAAACCGGAGCTACAAGCAGATGGAGCTAGGAACTGAACTTGGGTTCTCTGAAAGAGCAGAATAAGCCTTTTTAACTACGGAGCCATCTCTCTAGACCAATGCTTCTAAACCAGAGCTTCCCCAGGGGGTTTGTTGAGTGATAGGCAGTAAGAATCTCATTCTTCTTTCTGGAATGACACCATTATGGCCCCACTAGGAGCCATCTGATGATTCTAACAGAGAGACTCATGGCTTGGAGCATCCAGGGTATAGTCTGCAAGACCAGAACCAATAACGTTTCCTAGGAGGTCTTAAAAGACTCCAGGTAGATCTTCTAAACCACACAATGTGCACTGGCAGGTGTTTGAGAAACACTTTAAGTCCAAATTGGGTTGGGTTTGTTTCCAATGTATACTCAAGAATCCTGATCAATTCATTTCCCATAATCTTTTGTTAATTGAATAGGATGCTTGCTGATAAGAGCTCATCAAGGAGAATGCCAGAAGGTCAACACATAATTTGCCATCCAACGCCATCATGGGTGGGATGGAGAAGCACTAGGCTTTGTGATTCCAATGTGGCTTGTCCACTGTACATTGTCCACTGGCTTCTTGGCTATCGAAAGCCTTGTTCATGGTCCAAGAGAAATGGGATGAAGCAGTTGTCTTTCAAGCAGGGGCAGGGAGGAGCTAGGTGTATTTCTCAGGTCTGCATGATACAGGGTCCTCTACTGTCTTAGTTTCCCTTCTATTGCTGTAATAAAACACTCTTAACAAAACAACTTGGGGCAGAAAGTACTTATTTGGCTTACATTTCCAGGTACAGTCCATCATTGGGGGAGATAAGGCAGGGACTCAAGCAGTTTGTCACACATCCACAGTCAAAGGCAGAGAGAACACTCAGCCATGCTGCCTGCCCATGCACAGTCTACCTTTTTCACTCTTACACAGCCCATGAAATCATTCTACCTGCATTGAAGGTGGGTCTTTCTGCTTCCACTGACCATCAAGACAATCCCCCACAGACATGAACCCAGGACAACTTGACCTAGACAATTCTTCATTAAGACTCATTTCCCAGGTGATTCTGGGTTGTGTCAAGTTGACAGTTAAGACTAGCCAGCACATTTGCCCATTCACATAATGCCATATAATCAATAATAACTTCAGTTGATTCAGATGTCTGAGATTTGGGGTCGCTTGTTGCCACAGCCTAGTCCAGGTCATCCTGACCAGGACACATGGCAGCCTAAAGGATATATGTATATGTATATGTATATGTATATGTATATGTATATGTATATGTATATGTACATGAAAAAGAGAACTGAAGTGGTTCAAATTAAAAGTAAACAACAAGGATATTGGTATGTGGACATGGCTAGTACCATGACAACATTATCTGAGGAGCTTAGCTAATGAAAGGTAATGTCACTTTCACGGTGGAGGAAAATGGGGTTACTTATACATAAAATAATTTCAGTGATGACCTGGGAAAGAGGAATCATGCAGGGGTACTGTTAATCAGTAGGATGCAAGGGCTGTCATGACAGCATGACTTACCATAGCGAGAGGGACAATGGCGACCAGGTCCTTCTGGCTGATGAAGATTTCAGACACAGCAATGTCTGTGGTTCCCTTCCTTGGGTACTCCACCTGCCATGTGATGGGCTGTGTCCCTGACAGGCTGCTGAAACTGGTGATTTCAAAATTCATCTGCATGACCTCGTTGAATAGATTGCTGCTTCTGGAAGCAAGTGAAAGGGACCAGCTTTAATGTCATGTTGTTTGAAGGATCCTGCTCTTCCTTTACCCCCAATCCTACAATTGTGCTCAGAATGACAGGATGAAAAAAAAAAAAGCTTTCAGAGACAGCTCCAGGCACTTGAAGCATGATGTCATTTTCAAGTTAGAGTGGAGAGCTAGGATAGAGTGACATCCACAAGCCACAGACCTGAGCAGAAATTCTTAGATATTAAGCACTGATCAGTGTGCAGAAGGATGGGGTATTTAGGTTGTTTTTGAAGTAAGGACTCACTTCATAGCCATAGCTGGCCCCGAGCTCACTCAAAACTTGTAGAAGTCTCCTTCCTCAGCTTCCTGAGTTCTGGGATTAGTGTGCACCACCATGCCCAGGTAACACTCATTGCTTTTGTTTTTAGTAGGACTGGACTCCAAAGTCATGTTCAGGTGGGGAACTGCCATAAATATATACTTTTAAAACTGACTCATGGAGTTGAGCTGTACCTCTAGTGGTAGAGTGTTTGCCTGGCATGCACAAAACCCATGGTTCAATTCCCAGCACTGGATCTACCAGGCATGATGGTGCACACCTGTGATCCCAGGACTTGGGAAGTTGAATCAGGTGGATGGGAGTTAAAGGACATCCTGGTTACACTATGATTTCAAGGCTAACCTAGGATACAATCTCTGCCCCCCAATAACAAACCCAGTGCAGTACGTGAGTCTGATTCATCCAACTCTGCATTGAATACCCTCACTCAGAATCTGCCCCCATCAGATGTCCTCTTCTATGCTTGCTGCTGGAAGACAGAGACAAAGAAAAGGAGCCAGTTCATCGTGTATCCAGCACTCTTCTGCTGTCTCTCAGCTTCTCCCTTGAGGAGGCCAAGAGCCCCCACCTAATTGGGTGTGTGGTGATGTTGGAGCAATGAAGAGAGATATTTAAACACTCAGGCAACCTTAGAGAGTACTAGGAATCCACTACTTGATAAAAATCAATGGTGTGGATTTACAGATGTAAGTCTTGAAAGAAAATTTCAAAATTGGCTTAAAATAAAGTAGTTACTCCAAAGTAAATAAATCCCCCAGTAGTCACAACACATTTTAGACCACTGGAAACCCAATTTTCCAAACCTCTTGTCCATTGGAGTCATCTGTAAGAAAATGGAGCCTAAGAATGAGCTAAAAGCTAAAGAGACTTTAGCTTCCCAGCCTGGGCAGCTCAGTGCCTGTGGAAGCAAAGAGACTCACAAAATGAAGAAATGAAATTCTCAATGGGGAAGCCTCTCCCAGGAGAACAGTACGGTCTGCTGTGGGCTGTATTTTACCCCTCCTTCTTCAAGTGCTGTCACGAACCCAAACATCTCCTTCTTGCCCACAGAAGCATCTTTCCAAAGAGCTCTCCATGGTTCTGAGGAATATGCATTTGAATTGCAGGCTGTAGCTTGAGTTGACTAAGAAAGTGGGGACTGAACAAGTTCCTCTCAAAGAACAGGATAGGAGGAGAAAAGAGTTGTAGGGGAGAACCCTAACTAATCTGTGTATCACCATGTGGTAATATTATGGCGTGTTACTCCTTTGGCTGCTACAAGGCATCTCCCTGACTCTGTCTTCTTTCTCTCCATCTCTGTTTGGATTTCTCATCTAGCTATATTCTGTCCTGCCATAAGCCCAAACAGCTTTATTCATCAACCAAAAAAAGCAATACATATTTGCAGCACACAGAAGGACATCTCATATCATCTCCCCTTTTTTGTCTACCTCTGATTAAGATATTTTTATATATTGTTACAATTTTGAGGTCACTGTCCTCATGCTGCTCATGTGTTTAAAGATTATTTTTATAATGTGAAGTTTTAGTCTTTAAGCCATATGGGTTATTAAGAATTACAGGTTGATAATCACCCATGTTTGTCAGGCTTATAGTTAGGTTAGTTAGGTTCTCTAGATGCACAGAGATGTACTCTACATAGACAGTTAATCTTCAAACACTCTAAAGACCTACAGAATATGACATTTAAATGTTTTAATAACTTAGAATTCTGTTGATGTGAGACACAACTGCTCCTGACAGCACTGATCTATTTCTGGAAGGATGTTGGACACGGAAGACTCTCCAGGTAGAACTTGTTTTCTTCTTGGCTAAACTGGCCTATTAGGCAAGGAACTGCCCTTGTCTCTACTGCTGACAGTAAGCACACTGCCCATTCTGGACAAGCAGGATACAAGGAAAAGCAACTGCTGAATTTTGCTAAGACAGGGTAGGACAGTCTTTCAAATTTTCCTGCTTCTGAGCTGGGCAGTGCTGGAGAACACCTTTAATCCCAGCATTTGGCAGGCAGAGGCAGGTGGATCTCTGTGAGTTTGAGACTAGCCTGGACTACAAGATCTAGTTCTAGGACAGGCTCCAAAGCTACACTGGGAAATCCTGTCTCAAAACAAACAAACAAACAAACAAACAAACAAACAAACACAAATTTTCCTGCTTCTGAAACGGTCTGTCACATATTCTAGACCTATAGCCAAAGCTGGTTGTCCCAACATTGCAGAGACTTTGGGTGACTGTCCAGGTAGCCAGTTGTTTCTGTCTTTTCTTGAATCTTTTGGAAGTTGCTTACTCAGTTAATGTTATTTTCCTTCTCAGGTCTTTGGGGTTGAAGACTAGATAGTCATAGCTACTATCTTCTCATATCTTAGCTAGGATCTATTAGGTACAAGACTTAGACACTTCAGGATAGGACAGCTATTAGAATAATCTCTGTTATTTGCCAATTACCTATGGCCTGGACACTTAGTATGTATTTCTTGCTTGATGTTGTCCTTCTTGTAGTTCCATTTTTGTTTATGTTATTACCCTTTCTTTCTCCTGGACAATACTTGATAATTGTTCTTATTGTATATAGTTTTGTATTATGTTTAGAACTTTCTTATTTAGACAAAAAAGGGAAGTGTTGTAGGAACTCATTCTGCCAATAGCCTTGGGGTACTAGCCTTAGGGCATGGCTTGTTGTCTGTGGATGCCACTTAAAAGGAGAGAGAGAGAGAGAGAGAGAGAGAGAGAGAGAGAGAGAGAGAGAGAGAGGTCTTGAACTCTCTTGGGTGGT